>NW_012267346.1:5724336-5754874 GCF_000151885.1 Dipodomys ordii
AGCCTTGAGCTGAAGAGCTGAGGGACAGCACCCAAGCCCAGAGTTCAGGCCCCACGACCGGACCCCCCCCCAAAAAAAAATGTTTTGGTCTTAAAATGTTATCTTCATACTAGTTTAAATCTCAGTGACTATCAATGAACAAGAAATGGATATTAATTACTGGGGTTCATTGGTTCCTATTCCATACTAATGTTACCTCGTGCTGAGGTTGAAGCTCCATGGTCGAACGTGTGTTTAGCATGCGCAAGGCAGGCACTCAGGTTTTGGTGCCAGAAAACACACACAAAGCAACAATCATTACTGTGTGCTCTGGCACCTGACTCTACGCGGCCTCCATGAGGATGAGGTCTTAGAATGCTTTTCTGCACTGCTTTCTGCTCACATACCACGTCCTGATTGTTTGCCTGCCTTGGTAACCACAGGAAACAACTTGCTTGTTTTAGGACTTTCAGAGAAGCATCCTGGAAATTTTTATGCATTAGTATAACTTCTTTATAACAGTAGCCAAACTGCCCTTTGGGGGCTAATTATGTAGCTTGTTTAACTGGATTATATTTGGAGAAGGATGCAAATTGGCCCTTGGTAGCTCAGCCTTATATTACTAAAAAATACTGGATGTTTGAGCTATGAAAAGGAAAGCTTATGAAGACATGACTAGACATAGTATGGTGATGAACACAAAGGACTTGCACTGTGCTGACTTCATCGCCTTTGGTGGGGATGGCAACGGGAGGGGCAGCCCAGATTCATAATGCTGCGGCACTTTTAAAGCAATCTGTAGCTTTTACATACATTCTCACACTTGATTCTTTAAATAGCCCCTAGGAAGACAGGGCCAATGGTACTTTTTTCTTCCTTTTTCCCAAACAGAAAGATATGGAGACATGAGACTAAGGTCTGGGCAGAAGCAGCCAGGCGTGAGGATAATAAAACCAAGACTAAGCTCCAGCCCCTAGTCTGAGCCCAGACTTCTCTGTGACTGCACCTGCCAGAAAGGAACTTGATTGACAGCAGAAGGAGCTAATGCTCTGCACTTCTTTGTTTTAAAAGCATGCCCAGCAAGACCGCGCCTTGACCCAGACCGATAGGAAGATAGAAACTGAGGTTGCTGGCCTAAAAACCATGCTTGAGGCGCACAAGCTTGATACTATCAAATATTTAGCAGGTAAGATATAAGAAAATACTTCAGCTTTATAAAACTAAGCCCATGTCTGGTGGTGTAATTTGTTGATATTTCTTTCATGTTTGAAAAACCTCTTAAATTGGAAAGCATCTTACACTTCCCAGAGCATCATACTTTAATTTGCATGTACCCTTTCTTGGTAATACATTTTTTTTCAGGGGGAGGGAGCTGGGCCTGGGGCTTAAAATACAGTGAGTGCCTGGACTCTGTCCCTGAGCACCTCTGTGCTCAAGGCTAGTCTTCCACTTGAGCCACAGTGCCACTTTTGGCTTTTTTCTGTGTAGTTTATTGGAGATACGAGTCTCACAGACTTTCCTGCTTGGGCTGGCTTTGAGCAATGATCCTTGGATCTCAGCCTCCTGAGTAGCTAGGATTACAGGTATGAGCACCAGCACCCGGCTCATACATTCTTTAAATTGTGTATTTCATAATTGGTGGAATCATAAATTTGCTAAGATGCTGTCATTGGATGATGGTTACATGTAATTTTAGAGGAATTCAATGCAGGGGATATGTTATAGACAAGATTGAAGGTGTATGCCTTGTGTTCTTTCTTCTTCCATTGGTGACACTCCTTTTAAGGATTGTTTTGAGATTTTTTTTTTGAGCCAAAATAAATGAAAATTTATCAAAAAAATAACCCTTATTTCAGATCAGTTTTAGGAATTTAATTGTTTACAAGGGTTTTTTGGTATGGCCTTCAACTCTGAATACTCCTGGATTATAAGTGTGTACCACTATATCTGGCTTAAAGTATATGTCCTGGTATAGTACACATACATATACTTTGTAACCACAGAATATTTATGCTTCTATACTTTTACTGAAAAGTTATTCTTGGATATTCAGTTGATGATGCAATGATTTTTGAATGATCTCATGGTGTGCAGTTTGGGCAGGTGTTTCATGAAAAAGACTCTGAGTTTCTAGTTTTTATTTTTTATATTCTTAGTGGATAGGTGATGAGTCCCTTTATGTTCTTAATAGATTCTTTAAATCACCTGTGGATTACTCGTAATACCCATATACAGTGTAAAATGCAGGAGGGAAGTCCATTTCCTTCAAGTAACCATTCATACAACTAATAGTACTCTCAATTATTTTTTTCTTACAGGGTCTGTATTTACATGCCTAACAGTAGCTCTGGGATTTTATCGCCTGTGGATATAATAAAGTGTCTATTTAAAGAGATTTCTATTGTTTGCCTTAAGAATACCAGATTGTTATCTGCTTTTTTCCTTGTTTCTAATTTCAAATCCTGATTCTGACATACTGCATATTATTTATCTGTATGCAAATTGTGGGCAATATAACCAAGGTCAAGATTCCACAACAATCCCTCACATCTTCTCTGCTCAGCTGACCTTATGGACCTCCCATTGACAATGCCACCCAGCTGAACCAGGGAACTTGTTCTAAACTGTGATGCACACCAGAGTAAATACTTGTATAGTTCTCTACAATTTACAATGTTTTGTTACTTAGATGATTTGGGATTTCCATGTCAAGGGCACAGTGGCTTTATGTGCTGAAGGATCATTGAAATTCAGCCCGTGGCGTCAGCTTCTGCTTCCTGAGCAGCCTTCACAGCCATTCCCGTGCCCACGTGGCTTCCATTGTAGTTGGTTGATATGTTAATAATGCTGTATTAATGCACTTAGACTTTTTTTGTTCATTTCCATTGTCATAGTATTGTTATGATTATTTTGAGCATGCTTTCCCACTTGAAAATCTTGTTGCCTAATGAAGTGTTGTGATTTTAACAGGGACTCCTTTACCTCTTCGGTTCTTGTCTGTCTTTTGAGACAAAAGGTCTTGCTGTGTATGTAGCCCAGGCTACCCTCAAACTCATCCTCCTGTCCCAGTCCGCTCCCCACCAAGTGCAGGGATTATAAGCATGCACTTACCACACGCAGCTTTTCTTACCTCCTAGAATACTAGATTTCCCTTCACTCTCATTCTCCTTTTTCCTTTCCCTCAATTCCAAAATTCCACTTGTGTCATTACTACCAAGAAAACTATCTCAGCTTGGAACTCTGCTTAGCTCTACAAGAGGAGCACTCACCCTTCCTTCTGATCTATGGAGCGTGCATACTTTTTATAATGACACTATGCCGTTAATGAATACACATGACTTTGGCCTGCTCAGATTGTAACTTTCCAAATGAGAATGCTCATGCCCAGTCTAATCTAGATTTCTAGATTTATTACTCCTCACAATTTATTTATCCTCACACAGCTACCTTCCTTCCCTGTGTATCTAAACAAGCAAGTCCTGGCTGTAACAGGTTGTTCTGGAGAAACACATGTTCATCCAACTGAAGTCAGCATGCTGGAATCAGGGACACTGTCAGGACCTTTGGCTGCCTGTCCCCAAGTTCTCACTCAGTACCGCCTGTGCCCACCTTGGAGGGCCATAGGAGGGTTCTCATCAGACTGCTAGACTAAATAAGAATCCTTTTGTCCTTTGGATGTGACCTGGAAGTTTTAGAGTGAGCCCTTGCCTTTTTAGGAGACATTATTACAAACTGAAAATTGAGCTCAGTGTCAAAGGAAAAATCTAGTACTTTCTGTGTGCATGACAACAATTTGAGATGAATTTTCATCCTTTTTCAAGTAGACCAGAAATTGTGTCAAACCACGCAATGGAGTATTTTGTCAGTACCCCACCCCCACCCCCAGGGAAAGAGTCTCCAGTCAAGACCACACACATTTTGCATTTCTTGGGTGTTGACAACCTTCAGGAAAGGCCCCCAGGGTGACATCTTGGTGCTTAGGAAGGGCTTAGAGCCCTGGCACTTATACAGGTCACACCTCCAAAATAAAGTTAAGAGAAAAAAGTGCCAAACTCATTTCTGTTCCAAAACCTAGCCTTTTAGGTGAAGTGCCTTACTTCCTGAGTAGACATTGTTAAATAGCACAGGTGAGGGACTTGGCTGCAGCTGCTGAAAGCGTTCCCAGCAGTGTTCTTGGCGACAGAGGGCACCATCATCTAATCATTTAATTTTTTTTTAATTTTACAGTACAAAAAAGCCTCTTTTCCCCCTTAGAAACAATGAACTTGTGCTTGAGTAGTGCAAGCATAACTAGAGATTAGAGGTTCCAGGCCGTAATCTCTTCATTTAGTCAAATGTGTTCTGTGTGAAAAGCATTGAGCTAAAAGTACAAATGCACGCTTCCCATAACTGACAGAGACACATATGAACCACATGAGCTTGTGATAACTAGACACTGGTGTCTGTGGAACCTCCCTGTGCTAGTTAGAATTCAGATCACCTTAGGAAATGAGGCATTGAAACTAAAGTAGGAAGATGCCTGGCAGAACTTCCTGGTAGCAACCTAATTCTGAGGGATTGGGGCAGATGACCATTGTTAGATTTAACCATTAACCCCCCCCCCCCTCAGCCTAGATGGGTGAAACACCAGTTCCTAAAACAACATGAAACTGACAGTGCCTGGGATTTCCTTTCCATTCACCATCTCCTTTCTAGAGGTTCCTTTTCTGTGCTCTCCCCTCCTGCCCTTACCAGTCTTCAGGAGCCTACACTCCAATTTCATTTCTTCCTGCTCCACTGAGAAGAAACACTTGCATATACAGTTCCTTCCTGGAAGCAGCTTTGATTTCTGTATTGGTTTTATTCTCTCCGCTGGTTTTCTGGCTGAATAGGGAGCAAAACTAAAAATATGTGTTTCACAGCGTGTGCGCGCACGCGCGCACACACACACACACACACACACACACACACACACACTCTGCAACTATGTAACTATCTCAGTTGGGAAGTCATCAGCTCAAAAAGGCTTGACCCAAACCAGAAGTTTTGCTGGAATCTGTCCCTGAACACTTAGAAAACAAGAGTCTGAGTCACAGCAGACATCTCTCATCTCCTCCTCCATCGCCTTCTCTCTGTAGCTGCACTCTGATTTTCTAGTCCCTTCTTCCCACCCGCTTCCTGTGATCCATGTATCATCACTGGCCTCCCTCACGAGCTGTGGGCCACAATGCCGCAGCCTTCCAAGCATACTTTATAGACTGCTTAGAAGTCTTGCAAGTAAGCTAACCTCAACACCCAAGGTGATCAGATTTATGGAGGCTTTTAAGCACTAAAGCAGAAAACATGTTAACTAGGAGTAATTCTTTAGATCTGTAAAATTTTGAAGAATAGCTTTTTATTGGAATTTTACATGCAAAGTGCCTTTCTACAGATTTGTAGTTACATTCCTTTGATTATAACCCAAATCATTTCTTAACCCTTTTATTAAGCAAGTGTCCCATTATATTTTATTACTGAGTAAATACTATCTAAGATAAAAATATTTAGTGTTGTGTGACAGTCAAGTATGAAAAGCTAAGAACAACTCTTCTGCCAAGAACAACTCTTATT
The DNA here is from genome assembly GCF_000151885.1 of Dipodomys ordii. Classification (NCBI taxonomy): domain Eukaryota; kingdom Metazoa; phylum Chordata; class Mammalia; order Rodentia; family Heteromyidae; genus Dipodomys; species Dipodomys ordii. The sequence goes on from NW_012267346.1 coordinate 5,729,905, forward strand.
TCAACTGTAAATGCCACCCAGTTGTAAAAATCACACTAGTTAAAATTGTAAATAAATCTAATTTCTAAACATTTGGATTGACGTAGAAAATTGGAAGTGTATATTTGATTTATAAAATAAACTTGTATTATTCAAAGGATTTCTTCAGCATGCTGTGTGAAGTATTTTGAACTCATTTGATGTGGGGTTGTGGGGAAAACATGGTGAAGGTAATACACAGGTTTTTGGAAACAGTTATATGGACTGTGAGGCAAGTGATGGGAATCCAATCATGTCAGCCTGAGCAGAAAATTTCAAGTTTTGAGGAGAGTACGTCTGCATAACATGCTCACTGAGAGGAGTGGAGGAAACTTCCCAAAGCTGGGGGGGCAGAGGGGGAAGTAAAACCACCCACCAAGCAACAATGACTTGGTTACCCTGACCAGCACTGACAGAGTCCCTCCCAAAACAAGACTAAACTGGGCTTCACCAAAACATACTGGTGATCTGTACTTCTGAATAATTAATGTATTATGATTCTTTAAACCTGAAGCTCACGCCTATATCTTAAAGATGGCTTGAAATGCTTACTTTGCCTCTTCACACAGCATGTCCCATGTATAATAACTTCCTTTCTCTATCCTTAAAGAAAATTTCCAGCTGGGCACCAGTGGCTCATGCCTGTAATCCTTGCTTCTCAGAAGGCTGAGATCTGAGGATCGAGGTTCAAAGCCAGCCTGGGCAGGAAAGTCTGTGAGACTCTTATCTCAATAAACCACTAGAAAACCGAAGTGGTGCTGTGGCTCAAGCAGTAGAGCACTCGCCTTGAGCTGAAGAGCTGAGGGACAGCGCCCAGGCTCAGAGTTCAAGCCCCACAGCCAACAAAATAAAAAGAAAATGTCTTCTTTTGGCTTATAGAACCAAAGTTTAGGAAAGGCGCAACCCAAAAGCCATCAGAACTTGCTGTGCTTCAGGTGGTGTCTGTTGGGCATTGGCCTCACAGACCTTTTGCAAGCTGGGAGCTCATCTGTCTATAGGACTGCTCAGCACATTCCCATCCAGTGACTTTGAAAAAGCTCTTTAGCCAGGTGCCAGTGGCTCACCACTAATCTTAACTGCTCAGGAGGCTGAAATCTGAGAATTGAGGTTCAAAGCCAACCCAGGCAGGTAAGTCCTTGAGACTCTTATCTCCAGTTAACCACCAGAAAACTAGAAGTGGCACTGTGGTTCAAAGTGGTAGAGTGCTAGCCTCATGTGAAAAGAGCTCAAAAGACAGTATCCAGACTCGAGTTAAAGCCTCTGGACCAAAAAATAAATAAATACATAAGCTCCCTTTGAAGAAAGTGCAGCTATGGCCATAGTGAGCAAAAAAGACCTTAGGGTGAGGTTGTATCTCCTTGTTCCTTCCTGAAGGCCTGTTGGTAAAATTCTCACCTCTAGAAAACAGTTGGTCTCCAGTGTGAGAAATGTCTGTCCTAGGGGCATGCAAAGAGGGAGGTGAGAAAATGAAATAGAAAGGAAGTTAATGTAAGGTACAATTCTCTCCAATTTTACCAAAGTTAGAGAAACTAGACTTGAGGGGGAGCAGTGGTGTTTCTTGAAGGTGGTCGCCTTTTAGATGAGGTAGGCCAAAGCCTATCTCAGTTTCCAGGCTCAGAAAACAATAGGTAGTTGGGACTGGGAATGTGGCTTAATAGTAGAGTACTTGCCTAGCATGCATGAAGCCCTTAAAACCACATAAACAGAAGAAGCTGGAAGTGATACTGTGACTTGTGGCAGAGTGCTAGCCTTGAGCACAGAGAGGCTCAGGGACAGTATCCAGGTCTGAGTTTCAAGCTCCAGGACTGGCAAAAAATAAAATAGGGGGAGTGGAGCTGTGGCTCAAGTGGTAGAGCGCTAGCTTGAGCTGAAGAGCTGAGGGACAGCACTCAGGCCCAGAGTTCAAGCCCCACTACCGACAAAAAATAAAAAAATAGGTAGTGGACCACATTTTTCCCACATTGCTTTCTCACAGGCCCATCTGTGTCTATGAATGAACTAAAACGGTTTGCCTTGGGCCTTTCATTTTTCCAAAAATAAAATTATTTGAAAGGAAGGCATTTTCTTGAAACAGATTGCGTTCTGTGGTTCTAAACTGGCATTCTGCATGCAGCAGATCTCCACCACTCATTACACACTGCCAGTCACTTCACCTTCACTCTGCCAAGAGACAAAGGTCACGGGTAGGGAGGCGCTGTCAAGCATGAGAGCCTAAGCATCAGCATTCTCAGAGCAGAGATCCATGAGATGCTAGGCTTTCAAGTGTCACAGATAAGCAGATCACTGTTTTTCAGGCCAACACTTTAAGGCATATGCATTTGGAATATGTGTGTGTTAATAAGGCCCTAACATTTCCACCCAAGTTGAAACCCATCCTGTCTAAGGCTACCCAACACCACTCCTTTATCAGTGGTAGTGCTGAAGCTTCAGGTCTGCTGAGTATTACAGTCTGGAAGCTGCACTCCTGGGTTCAGCTTAGCACATCCTTGTTCCTCTTCATGTCTGTCACTGAGGGTCCTTTAAACAACTTCCTACAGCCTCCTTAAGCTCCACTTCCTCATTGTCCCAGGGGAAAAGTGACAGCTGCCAGATGGCAGGTGTCATGTCCTTCACAGTACCACTGTCAGGCTCTTCACACACACGTGTGTGTGTGTGTGTGTGTGTGTTCCCCCCGCTGTTCCTCTGGGTCTGTGCAGTGTATGAGTTGCAGGGCTCTTGTCAGCATTGGGAGTGGTGCTGGAATAGGCTTGCAGGCTCCTCTTTGCGAGCACTGGCTTCATCCTGAGGAATTGACCTCAGGACCTAACTACCCCTCCCCCTTAACATCGCATTCAGGAGGTCTCAGCATGTCCCAACATTCAGCCCATAGCACCTTAGTAGTGAAAAACGATGAGGATGAGGAGGAGGAGGAGGAGGAGGATGGATGATGATGATGATGGTGATGACGATGATGATGATGGGGATAGTGACAACGCATGGATTGATCACTGGGTCAACAGGCAATGTTCATCTCCCTCACACGCCTGCAAAATAACCACTTTGAAATTGAAGTCACTTGCCCCAATAGCCCAGAGAGGTGGTGACAGCAGACGCAGAGCCAAGCATCCCAACGCCAGGGAAGAGACGCCCCGCCTGCTGCTGACCACAGGGAGCACCAGGAGAAAGTGACCTGCAGCTCCGGAATGGTCCAGCGGCAGCAGGCGCCGCCGGGGGAGGGAACGGGGCGGGGCAAGGGCGGAAAGAGGCGGGACCAAGCGGGGAGGGCGGGGCGAAGCGGTAAGGGGCGGCGCTGAGCAGGAAGAGGCGAGGCCTGGCGGGCTGGGTCGCTGTCCGTCAGCAGGTGGAGGCTCTGATTGACAAGGCTGGGCGTCGCGATCACCCAGGCCCCTTCTCGGGAGCGAGTCCGCGAGCGGCCAGAAGGGGGCGCGACCAGCGCTACTGCCTTATCCGGAAGGCCAAGGTTAGCCCCTGTGGGAGAAGCAGGTCAGAGAGGAGCCCTGGAGAGGAGGCTCCCCCCCTCACCTCGGCAGGCCGGCCAAGGCAGGTGGGATCCCCGCAGCTGGGAGCCGTCTGCTTAGAGCCCCGTGGCCCGTCCTCCTCCCCGACCCAGGCCTGGGACCCCGGCTGCTGCCCCAGGGGCCTCCAAAGGAGGGCTGCGGGGAGCCCCAGGCCTCGAATGAGGGGGAGAGCGGCGCAGCCACAGGTGATCCGCCGGCCCCTGGGCCCAGAGGCTCCGGTGCAGGGTCAGAACCCTCCCCGCCCCTTCCCCGCCCCCCACCTCCCTCCCCCCCCTTCACACCGGGTCACACGGAAACCCCTAGAAACACGCCTCCTTCCCCCAACACAGCCCTGCGAGTGCCAAGAGCTTTGGTCAAAATACACTTCCTCCAGGAAAGCTTCCAGATCTTTCTTCCCTGTGTTCCTCCAATAACCGTCGTCGGTGTCCTTGTGATCTCCAGAGCCAGACTGCCTGGGCTTAAACCCTGCGAGAACACCAACCTACGACAGGACTACTCCTCTGACCTTCCCCTCCCCAGCAACAATAGAAGCCCCGAGGGCAGGATTGCTCCTGCCGGAAATCTTGGCTACAAGAGAGAGGCAACATTTTGGGAGGATAGTGGTTCAAGACCAGCTATGGAGAAAAAAAAAAGTTGCCAAGCCCCTATCACAAACAGCATATGTAACACACATGTAATCTCAGCTATAGAAGCCAGCCTGGGTAAAAGTTCAAGATTGTGCCTGAAAAAAAAAAAAGAAAGAAAGCAAAAAGGGCTACAGGTGTGGCCCAAGTTGGTGACAATGCCAAAGACCCAGACTTTTAAAAAAAGAAACAAAATAAAATAGTTCAATCTTCATTGATATCCCCAAGATCTATGGTCAGGACCTACTGGGATTACAAAAAAAAAAAAAATGGCATGCCCAAATCCCTCATGTATTGGCTTAGTATTTGCCTAGACCTTAACCACATGTTCCTGTGTGTTCTAATTCATCTCTGGGTTAGTTACATTACTGTAATGCTATGTGAATCGTTATAGTGTGTTGCTTAAAATAATGACAGGAAAATCTGTACATGTTCAGTACATACTCTTACATAATACCAGTACCGGGACTTGAACACTGAGCCTAAGTGCTGTCCCTTAAGCTATTTCTCTCAAGGTTGGCTGGTGCTCTACCATTTGAGCCACAGTTCCACTTCTGGATTTTTGCAGGTTAATTGGAGATAAGAGTTTCACAGACTTTCCTGCCTGGGCTGACTTTGAACAATGATCCTTAAATCTCAGCTTCTTGAGTAGCTAGGATTACAGGAGTGAGCCACTAGTGCCCACCTCTTTTTTTTTTTTAACTATATTATCCATTCTCAGTTGGCTAAATCTACAAATGTGGAATCCATGGATTTTAAGATTATTTTAGAGTGTATATGGAAGTTCCCAAACCTGGGAATAATTTAGCACATGTTTAGTATGCTTTGCAAAACCCCTATGTTGGTCTTGTACTTGACCTGTTGAGGTTGGCCTTGTTTGGTTTGGTTTGTAGTTGTTTTTGAGACAGGGTCTGACTATGCAGCTTCAAAATCAAGATCTTGTCAACCTCCTCAGTGCTGTGATTACAGATCTGCACTATTATGCCCAGCCTTAACCTGTTGATTGATAGCCATATCCAAACAGCATGAGGAGGGCTGTCCTCCAACTGGGACACTTTCCAGAACAATCCCCCATGCCAGGCAGAGCCTTCAGTAAATGCTCAGTCTTTCCCACACCAATTCGGTTCTAATTAGCAGTTTTACCAACGATAATCTGCCTTTATTTTTAAATTCTGAGCCATGATCTGAGAGAAGCAATGCCGCTGGTTGGTTGGCCTTGTTTCTCTGAGATCTTGTGTCATGTTTCTTTAGCCGCAGCCGCACTGGGACCTGGGATTTCCCTGCCCTGGGCTTCAGATTGCAGGTTAAAATTAGCCACTTAACTCTGAGGGGGCACTGGAGGAGGCAGGAAAGTGAGTGAAAGCAGACCTAACAGTTGAGAGGAGGCGTGAGCCTCCCCCCACCCTTAAATAGTTCCTCCTCTGGTGGCGGGCAGAGGGTGGGGGCCCAAGACCTGGGGATCCCCAGAGTTGTTACCAAGTTGATGTTGTCCTGTGGTATGTGTCTGTTGGGTTAAGGTCGGCTGTTGCTACCTTCTAGCTGCGTTGATAACTGGAATCTTCCAGACTGTTCCTTTTGTGGTTATAAACCATCTTTGGCGTGGTATGGTGTGGGCGGATGCAGTTTATAGACGTACTTGGACCAATCAGCCTCCGCCTCGAAGGAACACTGGCTTTACACTCCTCTGGTGTGAGGCTTGCAAAACAACATATTATGTCAATCTGTTTGGGAGAAAGGAGAGGAAAAAGCATATCATTTAATTTTAGGATATGGAAGAATACTAGAGCACAGGGCCAACCCAAAACAGAAGTTAGTGGAATTATTTGTCTTCTGTTCATCAGTTCCTCTCTCTCTTCATTCTGTGGTTCCTCTTCTTCCTCAGACTTCCACTAAAAACACAAATCCTAGCCGGGGGCTGGTGAATCACACCTATTATCCTAGCTACTCAAGAGACTGATATTTGAAGATCTAGGTTCAAAGCCAGCCAGGTCTAGAAAGTCCTGGAGACTGCTATCTCCTATTAATCCCCAAGAAAGCCAGAAGTAAGTGGAGCTTTAGCTCAAGTGGTGGAATGCTAGCCCGAAGCAAAATGAGCTCAAAGACAACACCCTAACCCTGAGTTCAAGCCCCAGGAACAGCACCAAAAAAAAAAAAAAATCCTTCTGCTGTCAGGAATGGAACAAACTTCACTGCTTATGGTTACAGACTGAAGGTGTTTTTTGACAGCAGAGATCTGGGTTCAAATCATAGCATTCAAACAAGGTCTGATAGTTCACACTTGAAATCTCAGCCATTAACCAAGCAAAGATAGGACTGAAGTCTGAGGTCAGCCTGGACAAAATGTTATCAAATCCTATCTTAGCTGAGCGCTGGTGGCTCATGCCTATAATCCTAGCTATCCAGGAGGCTGAGATCTGAGGATCAGGGTTCAAAGCTAGCACATAGGAAAGCCTGTGAGATTTTTATCTCTAACCACCCGAAAACTGGAAATGGAGCTCTGGCTCAAATGATAGAGCACTAACCTTGAACAAAGAGGAGCTTAGAGACAGTGCCCTAGCCCAGAATTCCAGCCCCAGGACTAGCAAAAAACAAACAAACCAAAAACCCACCTATTTTACAAAACAAGGCTGGCCTAGTGTTAATGGCGCTCACCTCTAAGCCTATTTGTAAGACAGAAATTGGGACCTGGTTTGAGGCCAGTCTAGGAAAACAAAAACTAAAACACATGAGATTCCATCTCAACCAAGGGCTGGGAACATGCCAGTGTACCTGAAAGGGACAGGAACTTAAGTAGGAGGAATGGAAGAACTGCCCATGTTTTCAACCAATAGGATTTGGGTTTTCAAAAGTCAGGTAATGAGCACATACCTTCTTAGACAATGTCACCCCTTTCTTCATTTCCCTCCAGCCTCTCCCTCCTGTCCTGGCTCACAAGTTGCATAGTTCATTTTCCATATCCTGTCTACTGAGTACCATGCCTGGATTTGTTCATCCTTCCTCCAGTCATTTCCGCACACCCCCATCCTCCTTCAAACAATAAAGCTTTTTTTTAAATTATTTTTGGCAGCTGGGAATGTGGCATAGTGGTAGAGTGCTTGCCTTGCATGCATGAAGCCCTAGGTTCGCTTCCTCAGTGCCACATCAGCAGAAAAAGCCAGAAGTGGCGCTGTGGCTCAAGTGGTAGAGTGGTAGCCTTGAGCACTAAAGAAGCTTAGGAACAGTGCCTAGGCCCTGAGTTCAAGCCCCAGGACTGACAAAAAAAAAATTAGACCATAATCCCAAAATAAGGCAAGTCTTCCATAAACATCCATACAAGCAATTATTCCATCCAGAAACATCCATACAAGCAATGATTTCATCCAGAAACATCCATACAAGCAATGATTTCATCAACCAGGAATAAGATCTACGCTTTCACATCTGTCTACTTAGTGTAGCAGAAATATTCCTTTCCTACTGACTTCCTTAGATTCCTATGTTAGAATTTAGCTTACTCAAACTCCTATAGCTGGGCCAGTATATTGCCAGTGTTGTTTTGTTTGTTTGTTTTGTTTTTTGAGCTTGAAGTCAGGACTTTGTGTTCTTATTTAAGTTTTTTGCTCAAAGTTGGTGCTCTGTCCCTTGAGCCACACCTTACCTCCACTTCCAGCTGACTTCAAACTATGATCCTTAGATCTCAGCCTCCTGAGTAGCTAAGATTACAGGCGTAAGCCAGAAGCAGCCCACTACCAGTGCTTTTTATTCTATATCAGTAATTCAGTGAAAATACTTATCATTACTCCTTCCCTCATGCTTGGGCTATAAGAAATCTTAAAACAACAACTTCTCTTTACCCTGTTGTCACTTCTGCTCAGCCACTTTTATTTTCTCTCTTTCTTTCTTTTGTCAGTCATGGGGCTTGAACTCTAGGCCTGAGCGCTATCCCTAAGCTCTTCGGCTCAAAGTGAGCGCTCTACCACTTGAGCCACAGCACCACTTCTGGTCTTTTGGTGGTTAATTGGAGACAAGAGTCTCACAGCCTTTCCTGCCCGGACTGGCTTTGAACTGTGATCCTCAGATCTCAGCCTCTTGAGTAGCTAGGGTTACAGGTGTGAGCCACCAGCACCCCACTAGCCACCTCTGTTCTTAATGACAAATACACTTTGCAAACATGAATGGTATTGGACATCACTCAGTTTAAGAATGGTCTCCAAGTTGAAGAATTGTGCTTATTTCTGATGAACACACACATACAGATCTGTCTTCGTTGGGGGGATGTTTTCCGTCCTTGTTTTAGTGTGTGACTGTGAATTGGGTTTTCATTCAACCTCTAGACAGAAAAACGTGAAGGGCTTTGCCCTTTGTGTGGTACAGGGTTGGGGAGGAGCAGGTGTGAGCTACAGGAAACTGTGAATTCACAGGGGAAGGAATGGAGGGGGGAGGTAGGAAGGGGGGCTGGTATATTTCAGTGTGCTAATGTAGCCTTGTAGCCCTGCCAGCTCTGATGTGTTTAGACTTGAGCTCCAAGGGGAAGGTTGCACAAAGGCAGGTTCCTGGGATCTGTTCTGCAGTCTGAGTAGGCTGGGATGTTCTCACTGAGCTATTTCTGTAGAAAAAGCTGTCTGGAACCATCTGAGAAGCCACTAACCACTGTGGTTAGCTGGAATATGCCTCCTATTCACTCTCAGTTGCATCATTTCCCCTCCATTTTATGCTTCAAAGAATCACTGTGTGCACATGTGCAAATTGTGTATGTGTGTGTGTTCCGGAGTTATGTTGCCATGGAGTTATTTGGAAAAGACATCTTATAAACCACTTGAGCTGAACATATCACCTGCAGTACAAAAATCAAAGCTCATCTATCCTTACACAGTGGGATTCCTGAAAATAAAGGGACTTATGGCAGTAGGTGCATCTGGGGAACAGATATAAGGAGGTCAGTGATATAAGCAAGATGAACCCTTCACTATTATTATTATTATCTTTTACTATAAGTATGTAATACTTTTCTATGTGTGTGCCAGACCACAGGGCCTAGGTGCTGTCACTGAACATTTTTTTTGGGGGGGGGTCTGGTCGTGGGGCCTGAACTCTGGGCCTGGGCACTGTCCCTCAGCTCTTCAGCTCAAGGCTAGTGCTCTACCACTTGAGCCACAGCACCACTTCAGACTTTTTTCTTTTTGCTTATGTGGTGCTGAGGAATTGAACCCAGGGCCTCAGGCATGCAAGGCAAGCGCTCTACCACTGAGCCACCTTCCCAGACCTCACTGAGCATTTTTTGTTCAAGGCTAGCACTCTACCATTTGAGCCAAAATTCCACATCTGGCTTTTTGGTGATTCGTTAGAGATACGAGTCTCATGGACTTTCTTCCCCAGGCTGGCTTCGAATCATGATCCTCAGATCTCAGCCTCCTGAGTAGCTAGGATGACAGGTATGAGTGACCAACTATGGTACTTTCTTAATAATGGAAAGTGAGGTTGAAATGTCAAGGCTTCTCTTCGGAACTATTCCTTGGCTCAAATATCCCTCTTGATCCCTGCACTCAACGGCCTAGGGGGAAAACTGGGAATCTCTGAAGTCTTATGAGTACACAGATGAACTGAGTTCACAGAAGGAGCCTGCCTGGCTTTTCAGCTGCGCACTAGGACATGACTTTTTCACACACACACACACACACACACACACACACACACGTGCAGTGGAAATGCCAAAAGTAGGTTAAGAAGAGACACCCTCTCTGTCAGACTCAATCCTGATCCTAACAGTGTAGATAAAAGAGTGATCAATACATGGTTTTAACTGTCATTTCCCCCCTGGCAGTAGTGCAGAGAAAATGCTGATTTTGCCAGGCGCTGGTGGCTCACGCCTGTAATCCTAGCTACTCAGGAGGCTGAGATCTGAGGATCACGGTTCAAAGCCAGCCCAGGCAGGAGAGACCGTGAGACTCCTATCTCCAATAAGCCACCAGAAAACCGGAAGTGGCGCTGTAGCTCAAGTGGTAGAGCGCTTAGCCTTGAGCTGAAGAGCTGAGGGACAGCGCCCAGGCCGAGTTCAAGCCCCACGACCAACAACAACAACAACAAAATGCTGATTGTGAATGCAGCAGTCTTCTGATTACCTATACCTAGACACATACATCACGCTCCCCACCCCCATACACCTGCAGTCACCTGCCGAGCCAACGTGAGACAGCTCACAGGTCGGACAAGAAAACTTCCTCTCTCAACCCGCAAAAGAATGCTAAACACTTTCACAATGTGTTTGCACATGTTTTGATTCTCCAAGAGATGATGGCTCAGACTCCAGAGTTACGGGGACCTTATTTTGTGATACTATAATTTCTTTGCTGAGCTGAAGACTCAGAAATTACAAAGGAACACCTCCAACAATATTCTCCTTTCAAGACAGGCTCTCGTGGCTCACATCTGTAATCTTAATTCCAGCTGCTCAAGAGACTGAGATCTGAGGGTCACAGTTCAAAGCCAGCATGGGTAGGAAAGTCCATGAGACTCTTCTCTCCAATTGATCAGCAGAAAACCTGAAGTGAAGTTGTGGCTCAAGTCATAGAGTGCCATCCTTGAGCAAAAAAAGCTAAGGGATAGCATCCAGGTCCTGAGTTCAAGCCCCAGTATACACACACACACACACACACACACACACTCCCTTTTCATCTTTATTAATGCTGAGAATCCATTGAAATGAAGACTATCGACACAGCCTCTTTCAATAACACTCCATATTCTGTGAGGGCTCACAGGATTATACTAGACAGAGTTGTGTTCTTCGGAAACCATTAAGCAATACTAGGAGGAAAGAGGAATACAAAAGAAAAACATTACCCATCATAAAAATAACTTGAAAATTGTGCAATCTGACAACATTGGTTATTTGTATTGAAGTTGCTTTCAGCACTCAATTAAATATACCACACCCTAACCTCTATTGCAATCACTCCCTGCTTTTTGAATAGCAAACTAATGAGAACTAGAAAGCTTTCTGTGGATTTGGCAAGGTTTAGCATAAGTGTTTCCATTAAACCTTCATTGTTGTGACCTGTTCATTGAAGGCTACCTTTGGGGCCTGAAGATATAGCTCAGTGGTAGAGCACTTGCCAGCTATATGTATGACCCTGGGTTCTATCTCCAGCGCTGAACAGAAAAGGAGAGTTAAAACAAAGACTATTGTTTGAAGGAAAAGTTCTGCTTTCCTATACATGAAATAATGCCTGGGCCTAGTATACTTGACTGACAATATAATTTTGCTGCATTCATGATGGTGCTGTCCAAATATGTTTGGAATTATCACAGAATTTCATGTTGAACAGTTTCAAAGCAAATGCTTTCCTTTGCATATGGAGCTGAGTGGTCTCAAAATGTCCTCCAGAGAATGTTGTTTCTTCACTTCACACAATGGAAGACACTGACTGTGTTGGCTGTGTGCCGGCTATGTTTCCGACAGGCCACATCTGGTTGCACAGCTGCTCTACCAGGTTGACATCATGGATTCAGCTTTGCCAGGGAGGAGGCTATTATACAGAGAAGCCAAGACTCCCCTGCTGCTAAGTGGCAGAGCTGGCATTTATACCCAGGCCATTTGGCCCCAGTGGAGAGGTTGAGGGGGTTTAGTGGGGCATTGATAAGAATGGGGAGTTCAGTTGGGAAGTATTCCAAGAACTGACATCTCCAGGTCTACTGGAGCCTGAGAGGTAAGATTACTGATGGCCTAACAGCAGGTGGGGAAGGACTTTGGCTTGAGGGGCTAGATTGCAATCTAGAAAACTGAGGAAGAGACCTCAAAAGAGAGCTTTAGCCACTGAGGGCATGAATGGAAGCCATGAAGACAGTGACTGAACCAAAGGAGTCAGGGCTGGAGATGTAGGTAGGTGAATTAGTGCCAGGCCCTGGACTCCATCCTCACGCTGAGAAAAAATAGAATCCGTGGAATCAAAGGGGTCAAGGAAAGTCTTCGGGTATTAATGGACTAGTGAGAAGAATTAAATGTAATGAGGGTACTGGGTCTCACAGGCTCTAGCTTGGACACGTGGTGGATGATAGGGAATTGGCTTTCACTGGTACCAGCTTGTCTTCATGGTAGAGACCAGGAAGTTCCACCTTCAGGTGAGGCGTGTACCTGAATTCCTAGAGGCAGGCGTGGGGATTTAGATGGCTGGTTACTGGACCTTGAACTCATGAGACACTCAAGTTTCCTGTGACCCAGCCCCCTGACTCTGACCCTATTTAGGCCAGGACTACTAGCTCAGATGCCTTTATACCATGTTACTGTCTCCTGGCTCTCCTCCAGTCACTCAGATCTCAGCCTCCTAAGTAGCTAGGATTACAGGTACCAGCCACCAGCCGCCTGGCTACTTAGAACTCTTGCTGTAGCTGTTCCTCTTCACTTCAGCGTCCCACTTCACCTCTCTATTGGAGCTGATCTGGTGTGTTGGTATTGTTTTTTGCTCTTTCTTTCCTCTTCTGCCCTCATAGCTAAGTTTTTCTAACAGTGTTAAGTGTATTCGAGTGGTTGCAGGTCTTTGTGACAAGAATCCACCTGCAGTTGTTGGCTTTCCAATAAAAACTCCTGATTCAACCTCTCCAAATGTGGTTTCTCTGTTTCTTTTGACTGCGTTCCCATACAACAAAATCAAAACAAAATAGATAAGCCTTTTTGAGTAGAGAAAACACAGAAATAGGGATTTTGGAAGGCTACTATAGAGAAACCTCAGCTCTGTGCTGGAGACAGTGGGGTTGGTGTGATGGTGGTGGTCGCTGTATTATGTAAGATCATCAGGAAAGACCACAGACAATGGTTTGGTTTTGTTTTTTTTAACAGAGACTGGAAGGAAAAGAGGGACTGAGCTTTTGAATATGTGAAAACAGAGTTCTCAGGCAGAGGGGAACAGGAATGACAAGTATTCTAAGCAGCTGGGCTCTGGTGGCTCACGCCTGTAATCCTAGCTACTCAGGAGGCTGAGATCTGAGGATCACAGTTCGAAGCCCATCCTGGGCAGAAAAGTTCCCGGGAGATTCTTATCTCCAATTAACTACCCCAAAACTGGAAGCTGTGGCTCAAAGCAGTAGAGCAGTAGCCTTGAGCAAAAGAGCTCAGAGATCGCATCCCAACCCCATGACCTACAAAAGAAAAAAAAAAAAAAAAGTCCTGAACAAAGGTTTGCTGGGAGTGTTAGAGGAAGCATCTGAAGCAAGCATCTGAGATTCAGTCTACACATACAGTGCTTACTAGGGAGTGCTGTTGGGAGGGAAGCAAACCTGGGCAGAGGAAGATAAGCTGTAACACAGTCCCGGGGAATGCTTCTGACAACCACATGGGGATCTCTGAATTCTACTGGCATGGAAAGGGGATGGGCTAGGCTACTGAGGGAAGCTGGTCTCCCAGCCACCACACATGGGTACTGTCTGCCAGCAGCTGTCTTCTATCTCTGGGTGACCTGGGAAGTATATGCTGGTACAACTGGGGCAGAGTAAGCAAGGACTGAAGATGATCTCAGAGAAGGGTGTGGAAATCAGAGCATGTGGGCTCTTGTAGGTTAAGACCAAGGAGGGCTTTCAGGCCACAGGAGATGGGAGTCATTGAAGGGTTTTTGTTTTGTTCTGTCCCTGTACTAGGGTTTGAACTCAGGACCTTGAGCTCTTAGCTTTTCTGTTTAAGGCTGGTGCTCTACTCCCTGAGCTCACCTCCACTACTGGGTTGTTGCTAGTTAGTTGGAAATAAGAATCTCATGATTTTTAGATTTTAGTAGCTAGGATTACAGGCTTGAGCTCCTCAGGACCAGCACCATGGAGAGACCTGTTAGTATAGACAGCAGTCATAAAAAGTTATTGAAGGGCTGGGAATGTGGCTTAGTGGTAGAGTGCTTGCTTAGCATGCATGATACCCTGGGTTCAATTCCTTAGTACCACATAAGCAGAAAAGGCCAGAAGTGTTGCTATGGATCAAGTGGTAGAGTGCTATCCTTGGGCAAAAGAAGCTCAGGGACAGTGCCCAGGCCCTGAGTTCAAACTCCAGGACTGGCAAAAAAAAAAGAAGTTATTGAATGTGTTTGGATATATTTTGGAGGTAATATGATATATAGGTGAATTTGATATGGAAATGCAAGAAAACAAAAACGAGGCCAACTCCAATTATGCCTCGGGATAGCTAAAAGGATGCAGTCACCATTATTGATCCCTGTAAGCTGTGTGTATTAGCTTCTCTATTGCTGCTGAAACAAATCACCAGAAACATAGTGCTAAGCTTAAATGTAATTTTTTCTGGTTCTGTAGGTATGATATCTAAAGTCAAGGTATTGATTTTAGATGTGTCCTTTCTAGGGGTTTCCAGGGGAAACCTGCTCCTTTGTTTTGTCCATTTGCCTTCACTCCTTGGCATGTGGCCAAAGAATGAGAATACAATTCCTTTTTCTCTCTCTGACTCACATCCTCCTGGCTCCATCTTAAAAAAGGATACTTGAGCTAAGAGCCAGTGGCTATTGCTTGTAATCCTAGATACACAGGAGGCTAAAATCTGAGGATCAAGGTTTGAAGCCAGCCCAGGCAGTAATTCAGTCGTTCATTTGCGATGAGAGTCTCGGAGCTTATTGCAAAAGAACCACCAAAAAGCCAGAAATGGAGCTATGACTTAAGGGTAAAGTAGTAGAGTACTAGCCTTGAGAGTAAAAACTCACAGCACCCAGTCCCTGAGTTCAAGCCCTAGGACTGGTACGTGCGTGTGTGTGCGTGCGCATGTGCGTACACACACACACACACACACACACATTACACTTGAATGCAGCAGTGGCTCTGTGCCAGTGGCTCATACCGATAATCCTAGCTACTCAGGAGGCTGAGATGTAAGGATTGTTGTTCAATCACAAGAAATTCCATGAGACTCATATCTTAAATTAACCACCAGAAAAACCGGAAGTGGTGCTATGGCTCAAAGGGGTAGAGTGCTAGCCTTGAGCAAAAAAGCTCAGGGACAATGCTTTGGCCCTGAGTTCAAGCCCCATGACTGACTAGTAGTACTCACTAGACATGATGCTGAAAATGAACTATACAACTTGTGGGTGGGGATGAGAGGGAAAAACTGGGAAGGGGTGATGTTGCCCAGAACCAAAATGTATTCTTTACCTGATTTATGTAACTATAACCTCTCTGTGCATCACTTTTATGATAAAATTTGTTTAAGTTTAAAAAATATACTTGAGGTTACATTGAGGCTGATCTTCTCATTCCAAAGATTTTTAACTCAATCACATCTTTTATCACATGAAACCACATATCACATATTCACAAGTTCTAAGGATATAGCTATTTGCCATCTTTGGGAGACAATAATTCGCACAGTGAAAAGGGCCAGTTTTGTGTGGTAGAAGAAGCATTCAAATATGGGCATATTCGTTTGAGATGTCCAAGTAGATACCTCAAGTCCACTTTGGGATAGATGAATCTGGAGTTCAGAAGAGAGGGGGCTACTTGGATATGAATTTGGCCATTTTTGTGATATATATAAAGCCATACTACCATTTCAAGAGGTGGCAAGTATCCTTATCAGTAAGACGAGAAATCTGTGGTTTGAGCTCCAGAATATTCTGATGGCAGGGGACTGGAGAGATAAGGAGAATCAACCAAGATTGACAAAGACAACATGAAAGAATACAGTTCAGAGGCCGAATGAGGAGAAGTCTGGCAGCAGAAAGTACAAGTATTGGGCTACTGGGAGGTGGAGTAAGATGAGGACTGAGCAGAGCCCATTGAATTTGGCTGGTAACATTGACCAAAGGCATGTTGGGAGATGAAAGCCTGATTGAAACAGTCAAGAAGTAAAAGAGGAAAGGAATTGGAAACAATCACAATGGACAGTTTCTTCAAAGGTTCTTCTTTTTTTTTAATCAGAAAAAAATGAGCAGAGATGGGGTAGTAGCTGGAGTGAATTTAAGATCAAGAGAGAGCCAGTAAGCCAAAGTCTTCCACAGGGAGCTCTGGTTCCAGAATCTAGGCTGGGCTGGACTGAATCTACGGGTTGATACCATGGTTTGGCTAAATGTTCCCAAAGGCCCGTGTGTTAAAGGCTTGGTCCCCAGTCCATAGCACTGCTAAAAAGCAGTGGAAACTTTGAAAAGTGGGGCCTTCCAGTCATTGGAAGCATCTTTTTGAAGGGGACACTGGGATCTCAGCCTCTTCTGCTTTCTCTCCTTCATATCCTAAGGTGAATGATTTTTGCTACCTCATGCAAGCCCCAAAGCAACCAGGCCAACACTAAAATGTCTCAAAACCTGAACCAGATGACAGGGTGCCAGTGGCTCATGTTTATAATCCCAGCTTAGGAGTCTGAGATCTGAGGCTGCGTTTCAAAGCCTCCCAGGCAAGAAAGTCTATGAAACTTCTGTCTCCAATTAACCATCAAAAAAAAAAAAAATCTAGAAGAGTTGTGGCCAGCCTTGAGTGAAAAAAAGCTAAAAGACAGTGCCCTGGCCCTAAGTTCAAGGCTCAGTTACACACACACACACACACACCTCAAAGTAAACCTTTTCTCTTTATAAGCTTACCATCTTAGGTATTTGCCACAGTAAGGGAATACTGGCCAAAATAAACCTTTTCTCTTTATAAGCTTACCATCTTAGGTATTTGCCACAGTAAGGGAATACTGGCCAAAGTAGATTCAGGATGACAGGGTGAGGAGACCTCACTCATCCAGGCATTCAGACACGATGAGCAGAGGAAGTAGAGGAGCAACGCCTGTGCACTTACTCTTCATCTAATCATCAGCTTCCTTTAGATGCTAAAACGTTAGATACGAAAGGGATTTTTTTTGAAAACTTAATCCTGTATTGGACAAATTACTTAAAGGAAGCAAATGGACATTTCTTTTTTTGCAGTCCTGGGGGGCTTGAACTCAGGGCCTGGGCACTGTTCTTGAGTTTCTTTTTTGCTCAAGACTAGTACTCTACCACTTGAGCCACAGTGCTACTTGCAGCCTTTTCTGTGTATGTGGTGCTGAGGAATTGAACCCAGGGTTTCACGCATGC
Organism: Dipodomys ordii; assembly: GCF_000151885.1. Lineage (NCBI taxonomy): Eukaryota > Metazoa > Chordata > Mammalia > Rodentia > Heteromyidae > Dipodomys > Dipodomys ordii. Next base: position 5,747,071 of record NW_012267346.1, read on the forward strand.
TAAGCAAGCACTCTACCACTGAGCCACATTCCCAGCCCAAGTGGAGTTTTTTTTTTAATGTGAAAAGTCTTCTCCAAATATAACTGTGCTATGAGAATTTCCATGTATCAGTTTTTCCAAAAGCAGGGAACACCTATAATTACACTTTTGGTTCTCTACTCCATTCAAACACAAAGTTAAACAGCATTATATAATATGTCTGTCAAAGTACCACAAACCTTTTTTTAAAACTGAGACTGTTCACAATCAGTCTGTGAGATGACAATGTGATATGTAGTTTTCCAAAGCTAAAACACTGTGCAGCAAAGTTATTTTCCAGATGTTCTGAATCAAGGCCCAGCCAAGCCTGGGAGATGGCAGTGAAGCCAGGGAGGAATTCTGAGCCAGAAGGCCAGTCACCCTCACTACCCAAGGAATCACATCAGAAGACATAAGGAAGAGTTTGAAGGCTTGGGGAAAAGCTTTAAGGAATTGAAGAGTTGAATTGCTGGCATGCTGAGCCCAGTAAACATGGGAAGGAGGACAAAGGGCATGTTCCCCACAATGCCTGCAGAGATGAGGCCACAGCTACAATTTACACTAAGCAAAAAGTATCTATCTTGTGCTAGAGAGTCAATTGGAAGAAAGACATCTTCAGCAGAGCAAGCTACATACTGTTCCCCCTCCCTTCCTCCCCATTTGGACCATGCAGCTCTTCTGTCTAGCTCTAGCAATGTCTTCATTTTTCAGGAGTGACCTGAAAACACATTTGGTCAGGACAGCCTTTCTGAACCCTCTCATTCTATCTGAATCCATTTGTGGAGCCAATGAATTACCAAGTGTCAACTATTCCTTTGGGTATAAACTTAGAATACAAACTTAAAAATAAAGGATATAAGCACATCTTTTTGTTTGTTTGTTTGTTTTTGGGTCTGGTCGTGGGGCCTGAACTCTGGGCCTGGGCGCTGTCCCTCAGCTCTTCAGCTCAAGGCTAGCACTCTACCACTTGAGCCACAGCACCACCTCCGGCTTTTTTTCTTTTTGCTTATGTGGTGCTGAGGAATCGAACCGAGGGCCTCATGCATGCAAGGCAAGCGCTCTACCACTGAGCCACCTTCCCAGCCCAATAAACACATCTTTAAACAAGAAAGTAATGAGACTGTGATGGTGAGCCTTATTGCTGACACAGTCCCACAACTGAGAAAACAACTTAAGGGAGGAAAGCTTTATTTCAGATCACCAGTTCAGAGGTTTCAGTCCATCTCACTTAGCTGTATAGCTTCTAGGCCCTGCAGGGTGAGACAGAGAACATCATAGTAGAGAGCATTGTGAAGAAAAATGACTTCACGCATGGTGTGCAGGAGGCAAAGAGCAAGCAGAAGATGTTCAATTGGAGGGCACACTCAACCACACCCAGGGACCTATTTCCTCTCACTAGGCCCACCTCCGGGTTGCCACCAGCTCTCAATAATTATGATTCCATCTATGGATGAATCCACTGATGAGACTAGACTCCTCAAGGTGCAAATACTTCTCTAAAGTTCATCAGCTGGCAACCAAGCTTGTAACACATGAGTCTAGGACATTTCTTCTTCTTATTTTTAAGTAGCTATACAAATGGGTTTCAAGTCAACATATCAATTTATGAGAACAATGCATCTTTTGTTGCTGGTGGTGGTGGTGGTGGTCATACAGCTTGAACTCAGGGCCTGTGGGCTGTCCTTAAGCGTTTGTGCTCAAGGCTAGCACATTGATCCACAGCTCCACTTCTGGTTTTCTGATGCTTAATTGGATCATGGGTTTTCCTGCCCTGGCTGTCTTTGAACCACAATCCTCAGATCTCTGCCTCCCAAGTAGCTAGGATTACAGGTGTGAGCCACCAGTGCCCAGCCCAGAACAGTGTATCTTGATCAATGTCTCCCCTTCCATCATTTCCACTTAGGGTTCTTCCCCATCTATCTTACCTAGGATATTTTACATTAAAACTGTAACATTTTACCTCTGATTGCCAAAGGCTCACAACTATCCCAGGATACAAAAGGCATTCAGACCATCTCCAAGGGTTTCCAAAGTCTTAACAGTTCAAGCACCATTCAAAAGATCAAGTCTGAAGACTTTTCTGAGCCTCAGGGCATACTACTAACTGTGGGTCCCTACAAAAAAAATAAGAAAAGCAAGTTATATGCTTCCAAAATATAATGGCTTCAGAAAGCCAAATTACAACCTAAAATTGGGCCAAGGCAAGACCAAATTTTAGAGAGGAACATAGTAAATGCAATGACTCCCCATCTGTCTTCTAGGGCATGTGGTTTGATCTGAAGGCCTTGGACAGCCCTGAACCTACAGCTTTGCTGGCTGCAACCTACATGGCCTCTCTTCTGGCCTGCTCTGCTTACTACCTGTAGCTTTCCTCGAACGATCTTCCACAATCAGGACATTTCTAAATTCCTGAGGTCTCCATTGCAGCTTAAGCTCCATCCTCACAACTTCACACATTTCCCTCTCCTGTGCTAGAAGAAGGGATCTGGCCCTGCCGTGCTAAAAGCAACTCATAATATCCATGTCATGGCCTAAAAACGGAGACGTTTCAAAATGTTCTCCATCACATTAACTTGTCTGTTTCCTCCATTAGGTTCACTAGTCAATCATCATTAAATTCAGCTTCACATGAAGTCTCAGGGCCTAGACAAAATACAGACAAGTTATTTGCCAGAATGTAATATGAATTGCCTCCAGCTCAATCTCCAATAGAGTCCTCATTTTCATCTGAAACCTCATGAACACAATTTTTACCACCTGAATGCCTTTTGGCCTTGGTCTCCTGAGCTCTCACCAGAATCACCCATTAAACTCTACCTATGGCAAAGCAAGCTTCTCCTAGCCAGCCTTTCCAAATTGCCAAATCCCTCCCACAATGCTAGTTCCAAAGGCACCTGAACAACACGGTTTGATAGTCATAACATTGGCCTCACTTCTGTGGAACCAATTCTCTGTGTTAATCACTTCTGTAACTGGGACTAAATACTTGAGATAGGCAGTTTAAAGGAAGAAAGTCTTCCTAGTTTCTTGGTTTCCAAGATTTCAGCCCATGACCAACTGGCTCTATTGCTTTTAGGCCTGAGGCAAGGCAGAAATACTATAGCAAAAGGGCCTGGCAGAAGAAAGCCGCTTACCTTGTGGCAGCCTAGAAGCTGAGAGAGCGAAGAGGAAGGGTACTTCATATCCTATTAGCCACAGGCTTTCCTAAGCATGGCAGTTCGAAGTCAGTCCAGGTAGAAAAGTTTGTGAGATTCTTATCCCCAATTAACCAGCAAAAAGTCAGGCTGGAGATATGGCTCAAGAACTAGAGCACCAGCCATGAACTAATCTAGTGAGAGAGCAAGGCACTGAGTTAAAGCCCCAGAATCAGAAAAAAAGAAAAGAAAAATTATAGAACCTCTTTAAGCTTCAGCTTCCCCATATGTGAAATGGGGATGAGACTATACTTCAGATCAAATGAGAATGTACAAAAAAAAGCATATAAACACACTGGCACATGGTAAAAGTTCAATGTAAGTCAGGCACCAGTGGCTTATACCTGTAATCCTAACTTCTCGGAAGGCAGAAATCTGAGGATCTAGGTTTGAAGCCAGCGTGGGCAGGGGAAAGTCTGTAAGACCTTTATCTCCAATTAACCATCAAAAATCTGGAAGTAGAGCTGTGGATCAAGTAGTAGAGGACTAGTTTTGAGCAGAAAAGCTTGGGACAGTGTGATAGTCCTAAATTCAAGCCCTAGGATTAGCAGGAAGAAGAAGAGGAGGAGGAGGAAGAGGAAAAGGAGGACTGTGCGCATGTACTTAGCATGCCCAAGGCCCTGGGTTAGACTCACAGCACCAAAAAGGAAGAGGAAAAGGAGAAAAAGACAAAGAGGAGGAGGAAGAGAGCTAATGTAGATTTCTAGGGATTTACAGTTTAGAATGTCACAAATGGAGAAGTAATACTGAGATCCCTTGTGGCAGAATCCCAGGGCCCTCCTAGAATTCCTGATTCAGAATCTGATTTTAACACAATACCTGGATGATTCTCAGGCAGTGTACAGTCTGAGAAAGCACTGTCCTCCTCAGTAACCATGAGACACAAGAATCATCCATTCCATCTGTATGGGAAGCCTGTGCTAGACAGGAGGGCGGAGGGATGCAGGTTGAACACCTCCACGCCGAGCCCCCATTTTTCTGCTTGCTTTTGCTGTCTCTTCCTTCCCCTTACTTAATCTAAAGTCCAGCTTGTGAACATAATCAAGTCCCTCCCTCTACATCCACAGTTATTGTGTAACATGACCACACTGACACACACCTCCCTTCACCATTAGTGAATAGCATGAATCTATTCATCTATTCGTACATTTATATATTCATATATTATTACATTTATATATTTGTAATAAAGATGATCTAAAATACATCTACTGCCAGTTGGCTCCAATTGCACAACAGGGGAACAAAACCCAGGTGCAGTGCACTGTCATCCTAACAACACCCTTCTAGTTTCATAACAACCATTGTCTCTGACTTGGCTAATCTAGCTATATACCAAATGGGAAATCTTTTTTTTTTTAATTTTCCTTACCTTTTTTTGTTTTGTTTTGTTTTCAGTGATAGGAGATGGAACCCAGGTCCTCCTGCAAGTTAGGCAAGTGCTTTAGCACTGAGCCACATCCTCAGTTCCCCAATTGGTTAATCTTCTGTGAAGACATTACCTTGTTATAAACTTTTTATTCTATCTTTGTGTGTGTGTGTGTGTGTGAGAGAGAGAGAGAGAGAGAGAGAGATAAAGCAGTCAACCTCAACCTCCTCCATCCCTATACCCAAGGGAAAATTGGAAAAGCAAACCATCGACATGGACACCATCTACAACAGAAAAAGAAACCTTTTGTTGTTGTTAAAATTTTTGTTTGAAATAAGCCATGTGAAAGTATGCCTGAAAAAATGAACACAAATCTTCTTTGGAAAATACAGTTTATATCCAGGCACACAAATCACTAGGGATAGATTCCAAGGAAGATGAGCTCATAATGAAAGTATCTCAGAACACACAAGCTGTCCTGCATAAGAGCCAACAGATCCTGAAGGATAACTTGTTAATGAAAAACTATTGAGCTACATATATAAATTCAATGTAATCCTATACATCTCAGCATTTTTTAAAAGAAATTGACAAGATCATTCTGTTCTCTACATAATTCCCCCTCTCTCCTTCCCCCCTATCAGTCATGGGACTTGAATTCTGGGCCTAGGTGCTGTCCCTAAACTCTTCAGCTCCAGGCAAGCACTCTACCATTTGAGCCACAGGGCCACTTCTGGTTTTCTAGTGGTTAATTGGAGATAAGCGTCTCACAGACTTTCCTGCGCAGGCTGGCTTTGAACTGTGATCCTCAGATCTCAGCCTCCTGAGTAGCTAGGATTACAGGAGTGAACCACCAGCACCCAGCCTCAATTATTCAAAAACCTATGCATGTGTATGGTGTGTGTGTGTGTGTGTGTGTGTGTGTGTGTGTGCACTGATACTGGGGGTTGAACTTGGGACCCGGGTGCTGTCCCTTAGCTTTTTCACTCAAAACTAGTACTCTGTCATTTGAGCCACAGCTCCATTTTGTGGTGGTTAATTGGCAATACGAGTCTTTCAAACTTTCCTACCGAGATTGGCTTTGAACTATGAGATGCAGTTCTCAAATCTGAAATCCTGAGTAGCTAGGATGACAGGTGTGAGCCACCAGTACCCAGCTAAAAATCTACACATCTTAAAAGCTAGAACTATAAAACTGCTAGAAGAAACAACAGGGAAAATATCTTCCCAATTTTAGGCTGTCAAAGATTACTTAGATGGGGCACAGAAGTATGAATAATAAAATAAGAAAAAATTACTGGGAGAAAATGAGGAAAGGGTGACCTTGTTCAAAAAGAACTGCACTCAAAAAAAAAAAAAGAACTGCACTCAATCACTCAATAGCTGACTTATGTAACTATAGCCCCTTTATACATCACCTTAACAATAACATTTTAAAAAACAAAATAAGTTAATAATTTAACTCTAGCAAAACTCTTTAATTTTTAGTATATACACTAAGAAGGACCAATGAAGGACTCATATCTCTAATATATAAACAACTCTTATGAATCAATATCAAGATAAAAACTGGGCTGGGAATGTCCAATAGTAGTAGATTGCTTGTCTAGCATGCATGAAGCCCTGGGTTTGAATCCTCAATACCCATTAACAGAAAAAGCCAGAAGTGGTGCTGTGGTTCAAGTGGTAGAGTGCTAGCCTTGAGCACAGAGAGGCTCAGGAATAGATCCAAGGCCCCAGGATCAGAAAAAACAAAAACAAAAAAACAAACCAAAGATAAAACCCAACTTTGTTTAAATGGGCAAAAGATTAGACTAACATTTTACTAGAGAAGACATAAAATTGGCCAACAAAGCCAGGCACCAGTGCCTCACACTGTAATCCTAGCTACTCAGGAGGCTAAGATCTGAAGATCACAGTTCAAAGCCAGCCTGGGCAGAAATGTCCCCATGAGACTCTTATCTCCAATAAACTACTTAAAAAAGCCAGGAGTGGAACTGTGGCTCAAGTGGTAGAGTGCTAGCCTTGAGCACAGAAAGGCTCAGGGATAAGCCCAGGCCCTGAGCTCAAGCCCCAGGACTGGAAAAATAAAAAGACCAACAAGCTTACAAAAAAATGTTTGACATTTCCATCCACCAGAGAAATGCAAATTAAAACTATGAGATGATACCATGTCACAACCACTAGAAAGGCTAAAAAGTTTTAATTTGCCAATATCAAGCAGTGGTAATGAAGCAGAGCTATTGGAACTCTCCTATATGGCTGAGAGAAGTACAAAATGGTACAACAATGATAAAGTTACGCTAACCATGAGTAACTACTCCTAGTTATCTACCCAAGAGAAATGAAACTATGTCTAGATATGCATGTACAAAAATGCCTATAGCATCTCTATTGATAATAGTAAACCCAAAGTTGAAAACACACAAAATATCTACCAGCAAGGAATCAGATGACTATGGTATCCCTATATAATGAAATACTATTGAGCAATAAAAAAGGAATAAACTAGTGATAAAAATATTGCCTTAGGTGAAGAAGCCAAATGCCAAAGAGATATTATAAGACATATTTTATATAAAATACTTGAAATAGAAAATAATCTTGAATGGAAGAATGCAGGTGAATAGTTGCTTGGGATCAGAGATGGGTGGGAAAGGAAGAGGAGAGACTGTTTTGTGATTATAGAAATGTTCTAAGTCTTGACATTTATGATTATACAAAGTCTGTGTCTGTCAAAATCAAATGAGCTATATTCTTTTTTTAAAATAAGTTTTTTATTGTGAAAATACTGTACAGAGGGGTTACAATTACATGAGCAAGGTAATGAGTACATTTCTTATCAAGCATTGTTGCCTCTTCCTTTGTTTTTCCCCTACCATCCCTTCCTTTCCATCTCCACAACTACATTCCCCCTCCCCCTAAATTGTAAAGTTCATTTTTCGACATAGCATCTCATTTTTGCAATGGGTTAACCTGTATCCCTATTTAAACAATTTGTTTTTTCCCTTCCTTCTTCAAATTATACCAACATCAAACACAGTGAAAACAGGGGTTATTCCATGGGGGAGGAACATACAAAGCATCAAAAAAAATTACATGGTACCTTATAAATACATTAGGAACAATAGCAAGAAAGAAAAAAACCACTTGTATCCTTATCTTGGGGTTCATTTTGCTTAACATCATCTTATCTGACCTTTTCTACTTGTCTCAGACATAT
>NW_012267346.1:5755024-5778100 GCF_000151885.1 Dipodomys ordii
TGTGCTTGTAGTTTTAATATGGTCTTGTTTGTGATCATTTGGGTAAATGCCCAAAAGTGGGATTGCTGGGTCATAGGGGAGCTCTATGTGGAGACTTTTGAGGAACCTCCATACTGCTTTCCAAAGTGGTTGAACAAGTTTACACTCCCACCAACAATGCAGTAAGGTTCCCTTTTGGCCACATCCCTTCCAGCATCTGTTGTTATTAGAGCTCTTGATTATAGCCATTCTAACTGGGGTGAGGTGGTCTCAATGTTGTTTTGATTTACATTTCTTTTATGGTTAGGGAGGTTGAGCATTTCTTCATGTATCTATTGTCCATTCTTATTTCCTCTTCATAGAAGTTTCTTTTTAAGTCTTTAGCCCACTTATTTATTGGGCAGTTGTTTCTTTGAAGATTTGATTTTGGGGATTTAATTTTTTAAGTTCCAGGTATAGTTTAGATATGAGACCCTTGTCTGTTGTATGGCTAGTGAAGATCTTCTCCCAATCCATGGGCTTTCTATTGATCTTGCTAGCCCTATCCTTTGCCATGCAGAAGCTCTGCAGTTTCATGCAATCCCATTTGTCCAACCTTTCTTTGATTCATTGTGTTTCTGGGTCTCTATTAAGAAAATTTTGGCCTGTGCCAAGGAGACCTAGGGTTTCTCCTATTCCATCCTGTAATGTTTTCAGGGTGTCTGTTTTGACTTCAAGGTCTTTGATCCATTTGGAGTTGATTCTCATGCAGGGTGATATATTAGGATCTAGCTTGAGTTTTCTACAAGTGATTAACCAGTTTTGCCAGCTGTCTTTCTTCCATTCTATTTTTTTTAGCTCCCTTTTCGAAGATTAGATGGCTATAGGTCTGTGGGTTCATTTCTGGCTTTTCAATTCTATTCCATTGGTCCTGAGGTCTCTTCTTGTGCTGTTTTGATTACTATGGCTTTGTAGTAGAGTTTGAAATTTGGCATTGATATTCCTCCAGCATTGTTCTTTCTGTTTAAGATCATTTTGCTATTTGGGGGTCTTTTATTGTTCCATATGAATTTTTGGGATTGCCTCTTCTATTTCCTTGAAGAATGAGGTTGGAGTATTGATAGGTATCGCATTGAATTTGTAGGTAGCCTTGGAAAGTACTGCCATTTTCACAATATTGATCCTTCCAATTCAGGAGCATGGGCATTTTTTTTCCACTTTCTAAGTTCTGCTTTTATTTCCTTTTTCAGGTTTTTAAAGTTTTCATTAGAAGGGTCAAACTTAACCAAAGAAGTGAAGAGCTATATTCTTAAATGGAGTATTTTACTATGTATGAATTATACCTTCGTTATGTTGATTTTACAGGAAAGCAGGAAGGTATTGAAAGGATTGAAAAAAGAATGAAATGCATAGGTTTTTTTTTAATATCTGCAATGTCTGCAGATGAAATACATAGTTTAAAACATTTATGGAACATCAGTTGGACATCAGGTGTTAGGTGCTCCAGAGTGTTAAGGAAGATAAAAATGACAGTGGAGGTGGCTCACCCCTGTAATCCTAGCTACTCAGGAGGCTGGGATCTGAGGAACTTCATTCAAAGCCTGCCGAGGCAGGAAAGCTTGTGACTCTTATCTTGAATTAACAACCAGAAAACTGGAAGTGTCACTATAGCTCAAAGTGGTAAAGTGTTAGCCTTGAGCAAAAAGGAGCTCAGGGACAGTGCCCAGTCTCCGAGTTTAAGCCCCATGACCACCACCATCACCATCACCACCACCAACAGCAACAAAAAAAGGTATAGGAGTTGGAGGCGTGGCTCAGTTGGGAGTGCTAGCCAATGAGTGAAAACCTCAGGTATGGAAGTTTGAGTCCCAGTCTCTGACATAAAAAAAAAAAATCTGTCAATGATTTCTGAGATTATCAAATATTTTCAACTTCATACCTAAGAAAAAATATGATTCTATGGGGCTGGAAATGTGGCTCAGTTGTAGAGTGCTTGCCTTGCATGTATGAGGTCCTTGGTTCAATTCCTCAGCACCACATAGACAGAAAAAGCCGGTAATGGTGCTGTGGCTCAAATGGTAGAATGCTCACTTTGAGCTGAAGAGCTCAGGGCAGAGCCCAGGCCCAGAGTTCAAGCCCCATGACCTACAAAAAAAAAAAAGATATGATTCTCTCTCTCCCCTCCCCCTGTCTCTGTTTGTCTGTCTGTCTGTCTGTCTGACTTTCTCTCTCTCTTTCTCTCTCTCTCGATCAGATGAGTTCTTGTGATACTGTCCAGGCAGATCCAAAACTCCGGAATCTCCTGCCTCAGCCTTCTAAGTAGCTGGAACTACAGGCATGTGCCACCATACCCAGTAGATGTGATTTTTTTTTCAGATCATGCATGGTAACAGAAATGAGTTTGATGATATATTGGTGAAGAACTAGAGAAATAAATACTGAGCATTAAGAGCTGTCACAGTGAAGCTGAAGCTAGAGTGTCATAGATAGGAGGAAGTTTTGCACTATAATATATACTTTCCCCACCCCCCTCCTGGGGCTTGACCTCTGGGCCTGGGCACTGTCCCTGAGCCTCTTTGTGCTCAAGGCTAGTGCTCTACCACTTGAACTACATCACCATTTCCACTATATATACTTTTTCTTATTAGAATATTTTTTCTTATGCATATAATATTTTAAATCTTCCAAAATTACTAACATAAATGGGGATAGATAGACAGACAGATTGGTAGATAAATAGATAATCTTAGAAATAACAGAAGAACAATTGGGATAGAAGGAACCTTAAGGGGCTAGGAATATGGCTTAGTGGTAGAGTGCTTGCTAGCATGCATGAGGCCCTGGGTTTGATTCCTCAGTACCACATAAACAGAAAAGACCCGAAATGGCGCTGTGCCTCAAGTGGTAGAGCACTAGACTTGAGCAAAAGAAGCTCAGGGACACAAGCTCAATGCCCAGGCCCTAAGTTCAAGCCATAGGAATGGCAAAAATAAAGGGGGAGAGGAGAGGACCTTAAAAGTTGTCTAATCTAGCCAGGTACTTGTGATTGATACCTATAATCCTAGTTTCTCAGGGGGCTGAGATCTGAAGGGTTATAGTTTGAGGAGCCTGTACAGAAAAGTTTGCTAGACTACATCTCCAAAATAACCAGCAGGGAACTGGAGGTATGGCGCAAGTGGTAAGAGGGCCAGCCTTGAGTGGAGCTAAGCAAGAAAAGAAGACAATTAGTTCAAGCCCTAATGCCAGCGCACACACACACACACACACACACACACACACACACACACACCAGCAAAAAGCAGCGCTGGAGACATAGTATAGGTGGTAGAGTACCAGTCTACCAAGAAACCCAAATAAGTACTTAGCCCTGAGTACAAAGGTTACCATAAAAAAGTTGTCTAATCCAACCCCATTACTTACTGATATGGAAACTGAGTTAAAGTGGTTCTATGACATTACTATTGCTATTAGAGCTAGAGTTTGAGCCCAGCTGGCCTCAGACTCAGGAGCTTCCTCCTCCTGCTTCAGCTGCTTCTTTTGTTTTTGTTTTGTTTTGTTTTGCTCTGTGGTTTTTTTTGTTTGTTTGTTTTTCAGTCCTGGTCTTAGAGCTTGGATGCAGGGCATGGGCATTGTCTCTGAATTGTTTGCTCAATGTTAGGACTCTACCACTTGAGCCACAACTCCTCTTCTGGCTTTTTTTTTGGGGGGGGGGAGTAGCTCAATGGAGATAAGAGATTCGTGGACTTTGCTGCTAGGTCTGGCTCTGAATCATGATCCTTAGATCCTCAGATCCTCAGATGCACAGATTCAGCGTCATGAGTAGTACAATTGTGAGTGTTAACTACCAGTGCCAAGCAGTCAATCAATTCTGATGGAGGAAAATACATCGTACTCTTTCACCATACTTTATTCTGTTTGTTTGTTTGCTTTCATGTGTGAGGAGGGCTCACTGTGGAGCCCCCAGGCTAACCTTGAGCTTTGGATCTTCCTACTTCCACTCCCAGCTCAAATTTGTTTTTCCTGACAAGCATTACAATGCTTAGGTGAGAGGACAATGACATTTTGGAAAAGAGAAAGCCTAAAAAGACAGACAGACAGACAGATATGTAAAGAAAAAAAATCTGACTAAATACACCACTCAAGGATCTAAAGCCTCATCCGAATCAAAAGATATTTAAGACAGGCAGAGCCAGTGGCTCATGCTTATAATCCTAGCTACCTAGGAAGCTGAGATCTGAGGACTGAGATTTGAAGCCAGCCCCAGGAGTGACATAATGACGTGGGGGGGAGGGGCAGGGGAGGGGTGAGAGAAAGATTCAACTTAAAGAAAAGAGGTTGGTTGGTGGATGATGATTTAATATAAGCATGTTTTGAACAAGAGACTGAGAAATAGTCACACACACAGACACACATGCACAAAACATAAGGAAAAATTTAAACACAACAAAAAGGAACATTGTTTATAACTTAAAGTGAAAGATAAAGATGAAGCAAAACATATGCTAGATCTCAGGATTGTCTGATGGTTGTGCTAGGAAGAAACAATCTAAAGATGTTGTAGTGGATCACAATCTGTTGACACCAAAATTGTAGTGTTTGAGAAAGCCATCTCTGTTTCAGATAATAGCTTCAACAGGTATCCTAAGTTAGAAAGTAAAAAGCCAGGCTGGGAAGGTGGCTCAGTGGTAGAGTGCTTGCCTTGCATGCCTGAGGCCCTGGGTTCGATTCCTCAGCACCACATAAGCAGAAAAAAGACGGAAGTGGTGCTGTGGCTCAAGTGGTAGAGGTGCTAGCCTTGAGCTGAAGAGCTGAGGGACAGCAACCCAGGCCCAGAGTTCAGGCCCCACGACCGGACCCAAAAAAAAGAAAAGAAAAGAAAGTAAAAAGCCAGGTCTCAGCTTCCTACTGACCTGTATTTACGATTCTTGTTTCCATTTGAGACCTTTGCTGGTAACATTTTGAAATACTGGACCAGCTCTTCTCCTGTGCTGGGTACAATTTTCCTTGATCTGTGTGTGTCCACTCATGTCATCAGCTCAGAGACCACTCAGCAGAGGGGGCCCCCAGACAAAAAGGTTGGAAACAATGCCTCTACAGTTTGATTCCCTACCACATAGAGAATCTGCCTACATCTCCTTACTGTGCCCATTTTCCAGCTGTTGAGACAGAGCCCTAGAGATGGTCAAGGGAACTTCCTTAGAATTTAACCACATCATAACTATATAACACTATTCAAAGCTTGATAAAAATGGAACCTAATTAATTCATCTCACTTGCAAGGGTGGATGTGGAAGGGTGGCAGAATTTACACTGCTTAAAAGGCATATAAATTATAGAATTATTGCTACAGAAATTTATTCTACCACATTAAATTACACTCCACCAATTAGCTAAGTACTTCCAGACTGACATGGAGAAGGACTGTCATGTTTTTAATAAATGTTGATGTCTCATTTATAACCAGGAACAATTCATGTACTAAAATTCTTAAAATTAAAAAAAAAAGAGCTGACTTTATTCAGGCAGTTAACTATTGCCCCTTATAAGTCTGGGGGCTAGTTTACTAAACAATTTCTTCTAACATTAATCAAAGACTGCAGCATATTCCAAACAAGGATAGTACAATTCAGAATTGGGTTCCATGTAATAGGATTTTATTATACTATAAAAGACTGCGTTAGAAAGACTCCAGGAAGGAGCTTTAAGGGAAGACATCTCTAACTTCTAGCAGAATTCAAGTCAAGGGTAACAAGGGCTATAAACCTGCACTATGCATATAGTTGCAACTTGCTTTGTTCATTTATCAATATATCCAAGGTATCTTTCTATGTCAGAGGATAATGTCAATGCCCTCTCCTCTAATTGCTCCATAGTATTCAACAATTAGATATGTCTTGATTTGCTTAATTCAGATTGATTTTTTTTAATTGTGATCAATTACTCAGGAGGCTGAGATACAAGGATCTGGTTTGAAACCAACTTGAGCAGACAAATCCAAGAGAATCATATCCCTACTTAGCCAGCAAAAAGCAGAAAATGAGGGTACAGCTCAAGTGATAAGAGTGCCAGCCCTGAGCAAAAAGGCTAAGCTAGAGAGAGAGAGAGAGAGAGAGGCCTTGAGTTCAAGCCCCAAGACCAGAGGCTTTGAGTTAAGCCCCAAGACCAGGGGGAAAAAGTGATACAAAGCAAATGACATAAGTATTTACCCTGTTAACTGTTTTTATATATTCTGTTTTGTTTTGTTTTTTGGTCCTGTCCCGGGGCCTGAAATCTGGGCCTGGTTGCTGTCCTTCAGCTCAAGGCTAGCCCTCTACCACTTGAGCCACAGTGCCACTTCCGTCTTTTTTCTTATGTGGTACTGAGGAATCGAACCCAGGGCCTCATGCATGCAATGCAAGCACTCTACCACTGAGACACCTTCCCAGCCCCTGTTTTTATATATTCTGATGAGTGGTGTGTGTGCTATTGTATATCCATCACCACCATCCAACTTGAAAGCTTTCATCCATATTACCATTGACAACCTCCACTCTACTTTCTGCTGCCAGGAATATGCTTCACACACGTGCAATACTGCAGCCGCATCCTTTTGTGCCTTCCTTGGATTTTGAAGCTATGTTTCTCAGGCAGTTCTTCCTGTAGAACCTGAACTGGGAACCCTGCCATCTCTGAGGAGTGATTGTCCCTCTTGAGAGCCAAGTAGGAGTTAGGTCTGAGCCACTGGTTTTGTATGACATGCAATCTCTTGAGGTTGCTGATGCTGTAATTCACAAAAACAATACCATAGACACGTTCATTCCACAGCACCTCCTGGAGGCCAGGACTATAGAGATGTTGTGCAATGCTTGTGAGGTTGAAAACATCATCCCCATTCTCCAGGTGGGGACTGAAGATCAGAGTGGCTCAACGATGCAAACACTGTTACTTAGGGATAAAAAGTGGGTCATAATTTGGTCAGCTTTGGAGGAAAAAACAACCGCTCCTAGCATTTGTTAACATTCAGATTAGTCCAGGAGGAACCTGTGCAAATCAGATAATGGAAGATATATCCAAAACAACTAGAGTATTGGCTACACAAAACAATACATCACGACCCCTGAGCAAAAGCTTCTCAGGTTTTACTTTGTTTCACACATAACGAACATTTCCACCATTTAGTCAAGTGCTGGAGGTTCAGGCCTGTAATCCTGCCTACCAGGAGGCTGAGATCTGAAGATCATGTTTCAAACCCTGCCTGAGTAGAAAAGTCTATGAGATTTTTATTTCTAAATAACCAGACAAAAGCCAGAAGTGGAGGCATGGTTCAAGTGGTAGAGCGCCAGCCTTAAGTGAAAAAAGGATAGTGTCTAGGCCCTGAGTTCAAACCCTTGTACATGCTCCAAAAAAAAGGAAAGAAAAAGAAAGAAGGAAGGAAGGAAAGGAAGGATGGATTCTGGGGTTGGAGGTATGACTCCATTAGTAGACTACTAGTTGGTAGACCACTAGCCAATGAGCAAATGCAGCTGCAGGTATCCATTTTGAGTCATGTTGTAGACCTATTTTTTAAAAAAAGAAGAAGAAGAAGAAGAAAGAAAGAAAGAAAGAAAAGGACTCCTATTGCCAGCTATTGTTTGGCCTCCTTTGTAATGGAGTTTCATCTTCATCCAGAGAATACGTGCAATGAGAATGGAGTTTAGGCAGCCCATGGACTCAGATGACCTCCATAAGCAGTTCTTTCTAGGGCTAGCTGTGTTCTGAACACCAACCAAAGCCTTTCACTGTGGTACTTCAGAGAAACCAGAGCCCTCAGAGACAAGTTCCTCCTGACCCCTGACATGCAGAACAAAAGTCAAACGTCACTTTGATTTCTTAAGATAGTCTCTGAGCAATAAAACAGGCATTCTCTGTGTGTGTGTGTGTGTGTGTGTGTGTGTGTGTGTGTGTGCATGTGTGCACATGTGTATCCAATTATTTATAGAACCAGATTCCAACCACTACAAAAAAAAACACCTTTTAAATTTGATGAGAAACTCCTCTAAAAAATAACTATCATCTCCCCCAAATGCCCTTCCTCTCTCCCACGAGGTGTCTTTTGTCTCTTGTTTTTGCCAAGAAGAAAGGGCGCTGTGTATGTTTCCCATCACCCTTTTCACGTGCTCAAGTTCGGGATCGTCTTCAGCGCTCACATGTTGTTTTGGCAGCCGGCATGCATTCCTCCTGCTTCAACCCCTTAAAGGAGCCGCTGTGACAGTTGCCTCCAGCAGCCAATGGCAGTACTGTGTGTGGTGATTGTGTGCTCTGTGTTGTGTCTGCTTGGGGATCTTTGATCAGGATGGTTAGGGAGAGCTTGATAATATTTCTCAAATATGGGAAACAGCCCAAAGCCACTATCTTCTTAGCTATGAACACTAATGAGAGAGAGAAAATAAAAATGATAAAATCCACAAGAACTCCATCCAGTAATATAACTAGTGCAAAGGTCAAGATTTTCCACTTTTGATGCTTTTCAGTGCATGGGGTCGAACACTTTAAGCTTTCTTCCAACCTGGGCATGTTTCTAGAGATTTTGCTAGTAGACAAACTTCTGATTTGTTATTATAAATACATCTGAGCAGGGCACCAGAGGCTCACATTTATAATCCTAGCTACTCAGGAGGCTGAGATCTGAGGAGCATAATTCAAAACCAACCTGGGCAGGAAAGTCTGTGAAACTCTTATCTCTATAACCACCAGAAAACTGGAAGTAGTGCTATGACTCAAAGTGGTAGAACGCTAGCCTTGAGCAAAAGAGCTCAGGGACAGTGCCCAGCCCCCAAGTTCAAGCCCACACTGACAAAAATAATTCTAACATTCAGGGCTTGGGTGTTGCTCAGTGGTAGAACATTTGCCTAGTATTGTTGTTATTGTTGTTGTTGTGTTTTTACCAGTCCTGGGGCTTGAACTCAGGGCCTGTGCACTGTCCCTGAGCTTCTTTTGCTCAAGGTTAGTGCTCTACCATTTGAGTTCTAGCTCTACTTCTGGCTTTTCCTATGGTCAATTGGAGATAGAGTGTCACAGACTTTCCTGTCCAAGCTGGCTTTGAAACGTAATTCTCAGATCTCAGTTCCTGAATAGCTAGGATTACAGGCATGAGCCTGTGCCCTTGTCTGCCTAGTACTTTTGCAGACTTTGGTTTGAGATCCAGCACCACAAAAGAATTTCATGGATTAACAAACAAATCATAAAATAGAGCCTGGCATTCAAATCACATGTAGCTCCATACCCTGAATAGCTTTGATATACCCCTGAGAAACAAACATGCCTTTAAAAACTGATCCTAGGCTGGAAATGTGGCTTAGTGGTAGAGTGATTGCTTAGCATGCATGAAGCCCTGGGTTCGATCCCTCAGTACCACATAAACAGAAAAATCCAGAAGTAGTGCTATGGGTCAAGTGGTAGAGTGCTAGCCTTGAGCAACGTAAGTTCAGGGACAGTGCCTAGGCCCTGAGTTCAATCAAGCTCCAGGACTGGTTTAAAAAAAGAGAGAGATTGAGCTCAACAACAGAGCAAGGCTCATGGCCACTCACCTGAAAGGGTTCCCAGCATGCTGCACTAGCCCAACATTATTATCCCTGGACACGTGGCTGGCCTCTGTCACTCAGCAAAGGTACAAAAGCTACCATAAAATGTCTCTTCAAGGAACTAACTATCCACTGGAGAGAGACAAAGCTAGAGATCGATGTAGTCACACAGATCCCAGAACTAGAATGTGGCTGACAAAGACTTGAGGAGAAGCTGGGATTATAAAATGGGAGGAAATGATGGGCTGGGAGGAGTGAGAGAACTCTGTGGAGGAAGAGACATTATGAACTGGCCCTTGAATGAAGCACAGTGCTGAGCAAGTATGAAAGAGAGAAAAATGAGCTTTTCAGACTGAATACAGGAGTCCTTGAGCAAGGTATGAACTGGTAATGTTGGCTTTTCCTCTCCATTGCTTCTTTTTTTCCTGTTGCTTGCTATATTAGAGTTCATCCTCCAACTCTGGCTAATATTGAAAATGAATAGACTAGCCATTCACACTTTACACCATCTCTGGAAGAAATATTTGGTACCTTTATAACCTGTGTCTGACTTATATATTTACTTACTTATTTAATTCTGTTATTTTGAAGTACTAGAGATCAAACCCAAGGCCTCATCTATGATAGGCAAGTACTATATATACTCTTAGTTATGTCATCTTTTTTTGGGGGGGGTCCTGTCATGGGGCCTGAACTCTGGGCCTGGGCACTGTCCCTCAGCTCTTCAGCTCAAGGCTAGCGCTCTACCACTTGAGCCATAGCACCACTTCCGGCTTTTTTTTTTTTTTGCTTATGTGGTGCTGAGGAATCGAACCCAGGACCTCATGCATGCAAAGCAAGTGCTCTACCACTGAGACACCTTCCCAGCCCCTGTCATCTTTTTTTGTCAGTCATTCTTGGGGCTTGAATTCAGGGCCTAGGCATTTTCCCTGAGCTTTTTCATGGAGTACTCTCCAATCTGAGCCACAGCGCCACTTCCAGTTTTCTGGTGGTTATTTGGAGATAAGAGTCTCACGGACTTTCCTGCGTAGGCTGCTTTGAACCATGCTTCTCAGATCTCAGCCTTCTGAGTAGGTAGGATTACAGGTATGACACACCTGTACTGTACCTGGCTAACTTTTTTAAAAAATAAAAGTTTTATTGATATATAACACACATATGACAATTTATTTAATGTGTACAATTGAATATAGTATAATTTTAAAAAGTTGTAGAAGCATCTGGAAGCCTGTGGTTCATTCCTAGCTACTCAGGAGGTTGAGATCTGAGGAGCGTGGTTTAAAGCCAGCCCAGGCAGGAAACTCTATGAGACTCTTATCTCCAATTAATGAACAAAAATCTGGAAATGGAGCTATGGCTCAAGTGATAGAACTCCAGCTTTGAGAGAAGAAAAGCTAAGGAATAACACCCAGGTCCTGAGTTCAAGTCCCGATATGAATGAATGAACAAACAAATGAGGAAAGGAAGAAAGGAAGGGAGAAAGGGGAAAACTTTTGTAGAAGTATGAGCACAGTGCATTCCAGAACATTTGACCATCCAAAAAGACCCTCCCCCCCTCTTTTTTTTTCTGGTCCTGGGACTTGAACTCAGGGCTTGGGCACTGTCCCTGAGCCTCTTTGTGCTCAAGACTAACATTCTACATTTGGAGCCACAGTGCCACTTCCAGCTTTTTTTGAGTAGTTTATTAAGAGATCAGAGTCTTACCAGGACTTTTCTGCCTGGGCTGGCTTTTAATCCTGACCCTCAGGTCTCAGCCTCCTGAGTAGCTAAGATTACAGGCGTGAGCCACCATTACCAGGCTCCAAAAAGCAATCTTGTATCCACTAGTAGTCATACCCCATTCTCTCCTCCCGCCAGCATCGGGTAAGTGATGTGGTTTTTGCCTATACTGTACATTTTATATACATGGAACCATAAAATATGTTATCTTTTGTGACTAGCATTCTTCCTCTTGCATAATATTTTCAAGTTTCACTCACATGGAAACATTTATCAAACCTCTCTTCCTTTATATTGCTGCATGATGAACCCCTCCCCTTGCAGACAGGCAACATTTCATTATTGCATTCATTTATTGATGGGCATTTGGATTGTTACTACTTTTCCCCTATTGTGGACAGTTCAGCCAAGTACAAACATTTGTGGGCAAGAGGATACATACTTTCATTTCTCTTGGCTAGATAAATAGAGACCTAGGAGTCCTTGTGCTGGGTCATAGGGTAACTTTGTTTAAGTTTTTAAGGAACTGCAGTACTGTTTCTACACCAGCAGTGTCCAAGTGTAGCAAGGTTTCCATTTCTTCACATCCTCTCCCATACTTGTTCAAGTACCATGTGTCATCTTGTATCATAATTAAACTGTGAAAAATATGTTCTTAGAAGAAAAAAGCCATTGGGTGAGTTAGACTTGGACTGGAACATTATGAAACCAGCTCATTTACATAGTCAGGAAGCATTAAGAGAAGACTAGATTCAGGGCGCTATAATAGGAAACAGGTTTTTCTAAGGTGTTTTCATATCCAGTCAACGATTCAGCTTTCCCTGGCAAGCTGAGGAACATCTTGAGATCTCTCAGCCCGATTCTACAGGCAGGACAAGGGCCTAGGGAATCTGGTGCTTTGTTTTACCCCTGGTGGGCAGGGGCAAGTGATGACAGCTTTGGGATTACTCGTGACTGTGACAAATTTTAAGACAAATCCAGGAGGCCAATAATTGCTGAATTTTCCAGTTCTGACTTAAGACTCTGCCTTTAGGCCACTTACTGATGACCTCTCCACAGATCCTGTTCTATGGAAGTGTCTTGTTTGGCTTGTGTAGTGTTTCACACATTCTGATTTAAGACATCTCTATATTCTTCTCCAGTCTATTGCTTCTGTGTACCTGACATGGTTCACTCTTACATTACTGGGCTCCTGAATTTGCGATTCTTCCTACTTGGGATGATGCCACAGTCATATGGTTAAAGCTCAAGCAATTATTAAGTAGACTATTATTGACATCATCAGAAGCAAGCAATCTAACATAAAATCAGCAAGGAGAAGCAGTCACTAAGCCCATAACTGTACCGCAAACGACTTGAAGAACACTAAATAAATGTAACCTACACCTACTAGGACCTTACTAAGATGAACCATTGCTGGCACAGATAGCAGAGAATCAGGTAACACGTAAGATCATGAAAATAAACACAATCTGGCCCCTGCTTCCTCTTCTATTCTGAAAACTGATTACTGTATGAGAGGACTTCCCAGATTAAATTTATGAAAAATCAATGAACTTGCTGAATACATCTCCCTAATGTAAGTTGCAAGATTTGTGAAATTCTAACACTTTAGCAATGCTGATGTGTCTATTTCTCCACCCCTCCCCCCAATCAAAAAGTTCACTTAATGCAGTATATTCCTCAAAACGATCAGCTGAGTAGAGTATGGTAGTGAATGACTGTAACCCCAGCACTTGGGAAGCTGAAACAGACTAGCCTGGCCTACATAGCAAGATAAAAGGCTTGCTGGTCAAGACCAGTTTGGGCTTCCTGATGACAGTCTCAAAACACAACAAAAAAATAAACAAAAGGAATGACAAACTGTGGACTTGGAAAAGCCAGAGATTAGAAGTAGGGCTCATGCATCCCTAGTTTTTTTTTTTTTTTGGGTCCGGTCGTGGGGCCTGAACTCTGGACCTGGGCACTGTCCCTCAGCTCTTCAGCTCAAGGCTAGTGCTCTACCACTTGAGCCACGGTGCCACTTCTGGCTTTTTCTGCTTATGTGGTGCTGAGGAATGGAACCCAGGGCCTCAGGCATGCAAGGCAAGCGCTCTACCACTGAGCCATCTTCCCAGCCCGCATCCCTAGTTTTTATCACTCGCTGGTACACCCATCCAAGAGCTGCTGAGTGCGCCCCTTGCCAATGGCTCTTCGCCCAGAGATACCGGGATGTTGCACCACTCCAGGAAAGGAGGTGCTTTGTAGCTAATGAGTAATGAGCTAACACAGGTTATAAAGCCTTGAGCTCAGGCTGAACCCAGTCTTTGTGAGCCCAGATCTGTTTTTGGTTTCTTCCCTATCCCCCTACAGGGGACACTTGAGAGCAGAATCTCCAATGCTCACCGGTACCAGAAACCCCATTTCAGGATGGTGGTCCCTAGGAAGCTGATCATGATACCTAACTTAGCTCACAATGTTCTCTTGGTAGGGAAAATAGTGATGAAGACACAGCAGATATATAGTATAAGGCATCTTAATGGCTGCAATGTAATTGCCCTGAACTGTAGCAGCATATAGTGAGTGTGATTTGACCACATTACGACTTCTACCAGGGCTGAGAATGTGGCTTAGTGGTAGAGTAGTGGCCTAGCATGCATGAAGCCCTGGGTTCAATTCCTCAGTACCACATAAACAGAAAAAGCCAGAAGTGACACTGGCTTGAGTGGTAGAGTACTAGCCTTGAGCCAAAGAAGCTCAGGGACATTGCCTAGGCCCTGAGTTCAAGCCCCAGAACTGGCCAAAAAAGACTTCTGCCATGGAAGAGTATTTCAATTCCTACCTCATCATAAAATTACTCTCTCCTGAATCAGAATGTTTAGATAGCTCCTTTACCAAAATGTGGTCAAAGCTGGGGGAGGGGCGAGGGTGCTATAACATTAAGACTAAGCCAGACACACCTGTAATCCTAACTACTCAGGAGGCTGAAATCTGAGGATCGTGGTTCAAAGCCAGCTGGGGCAGAAACTTCTGTGAGACTCTTATCTCCAATAAACCACTCAGAAAACCAGAAGTGGCATTGTGGCTCAAGTGGTAGAATGCTAGAGCTTTGAGCAAAAAAGTTAAGGGACAGCACCCAAGCCCAGAGTTCAAGCTCTACAACTGACCAAAAAAAAAAAAAAATTAAGACTAGTAATGACAAGCCTCAATTTGCCTTACGAGGAAATAGGAGATTAGGGAACTGCTATTATATCATTTTGGCCTCTATTATACATGCTACATCCTATATTTAGTCTCTCTTTCTCTATCTTTGTCTCTTTCTCTGTGTCTTGGTTGTGTGTATGTGTGTGTGTGTGTGTGTGTACCAATACTGGGGCTTGAACTCAAGGCCTGGGCAATGTTCCTTAGCTTTTTTGCTCAAGGCTGGTACTCTACCACTTGAGCCATAGCTCCACTTATGGCTTTTTTTTCCTGGTAATTAACCAATTAGGAGATAAAAGACTTGCCTTGACTTGGAACTGCAATCCTCAGAGCTTGGCTTCTAGAGTATCTAGGACTGGCATGAGCCACCAGCACCCAACCTCTCTTACAGAGGTACTTGTCATTAGATTTAGAGCCCACAGGATGATCCAAGGTCAATCTTGTTTCAAGATCCTTAATACATCACATTTGCAAAGACTTTTCTCAAATAAAGTCACATTCATGTGTTCTGGGAATTTGGTGGGAACTTCTGGTGGGACACTTTTAGGTTCACTAGTATGGGGGGGGAGGGGAAAGGGAAGGAGAGAGTACTCTACCATTTGACACAAGCCTCCAGTCCTGCTTTTTGCTGCTTAATTGGGGAAAGAATCTCTTGGACTTCTCTGCTGGGGCTAAATTCTGTTAGAAATGGCTTGGATGTTAGAATGTCAGATAGAAATAAGGAAGCCATCTTAAGATGTTTGCTTCTGCAGAAGCTGTGCCATCAACCAAAAATCTGGCTAGCCAAGTACACAAAGCAGGCAGGCTTGTTCCCCTGTTTATCCCTAAAAAACAGGCCCTGCCCTTCTGCCCTAATTGGCCAAGGTCAGATTCACAATCTTCTGGGTTAGTTTAAAGAGGCTAAGATATATTTACATTTACAATAAATAAAACTGAGATAAAAATTTGAAAAATTAAAAGACTGAGATAAGACTAACTGTACACAAGCAATCTCAGAAAAAATCTAGGATGTGTCTTAATTCTCTCTTAGAACAAGCAGTTAAGACAAAACCTTATATTTCAAAAAATCTTCTGGGGCTAGGAAGATGGCTTAGTGATAGAGTGCTTGCCTAGCATGCATGAAGCCCTGGGTTCAATTCCTCAGTACCACAAACACAGAAAAAGCTGGAAGTAGTGCTATGGCTCAAGTGGTAGAGTGCTAGCCTTGAGCAAAAGAAGCCAGAAACAGTACCCAGGGACCCTGAGTTCAAGCCCCAGGCAAAACAAAACACACACACACACACACACACACACACACACACACACACACACACACACACACACCCTTCTTGATGCCAAAGCATTTCCTCTTCTCCTTTCTGTACTTGCTGATATTGTCTTAGCAGAATAATCCAATAATGGCTAAGCCACTAGGCCAAATCAGGAACTTGTAAACAAACCACTTTGAGAGAAAAGACAGCTTTTCTCACACTTTGAACTGAGATTCCCCCAGATCTCAGCCTCCTGAGTAGCTCGGATTAAAAGCATGAACTATTGTTGTTTAACTTTCACGGTATTTTTTTTGTCTCTATGAGAACACTTAGCATATTCTTCCCCAAAAATTCTTGATGGCAAAGTTGCTAAGTTCTTTCAACAAATAATGTTTCTAGGAGCTGGGACCACAGCTTAGTGGTAGAGCACCTACTTAAAACAGGAGTGGTTCAATCCTCACCCTAGCACCAAGAACAAACACAAAAACCCTATATGCTGTTTAGCACTATGCATTGCATCCATGGAATAGGATCAACTTCTCAACATTTTGGTCTAAAGAAAATGGCTGCAGGTTGTCAGTGGCCCATGCCTGTACTTCTAGCTTCCCAGAAGGCTGAGATCTAAGGATTGCAGTTTGAAGCTAGCACAGGGGATAAAAAATGTTTGACAAACTCGATCTCCAACTAACCACCAAAACACCAGGCTGAAGGTGTAATGTAAGTGGTAAAGCATTAGCTTTGAACAAAAAAGCCAAAAGCCAAGCAAGTGCAGGAGGTCCTAGTTCAAGCCCTTGTATCAGCACAAAGAGAAAGAGAAGAGAGAGAGAGATAGACACACAGAGAGACAGAGAGGTGAAGAGAATGGCTTATATGGACGTAGGCATGTTATAGCTCCAGGATACCTGCACCTGGGTAACAACAGTAAGCCACAGTATGACAATATATAAATTTTGGAAACATAAACCTAGATACTGTGGTTCAAACCTGTAATCCTAGCTAATTGGAAGGTAGAGATGGTAGATGAACGTTTGAGGTTAGCCTAGGCATAGAGATTCACGAGATTCCATCTAGCACAATGGCTCAGTGCTGTGGCACAAGGCTGTTATCCCAGATTTGGTGGAAGCATAGCAGCATGTGCGTTATCCCCAGCAATGTGGGGAAACAGAAATGAGGAGATCACAGACCAGGTATCAAGTGAGACCCTACCTAGAAAAAGACCAACATATAAAAAGGGAACTGCAGGTATGATTTAAGTCGCAGAATACTTGCGTGGCAAGCACAAGGCCCTGAGTTATACTAACATTTAATGAATTAAAAAAACAAAAAATCTCATGGGTGCATTACATGGCTCAGTTGAAGTGGAGATGCTCTTGGGCCCATGTTATCACCAGCTGTGTATAAATCCTTGTGTGATCTGCTGAGTGTTTCTTTACCTTTAATTTTGTAATGTTGGGCAATGAGAAACAAAAATGAAGCATCCACAGAATAGTGTTGAACTCTCTGCGCTCTGAGCAAGCATGTTTGTTCCTCAGCAAGGACTGTACTTCTCCTTGACCCAAAGTTCAACCATTTTCTCTTCTCCCCCATCCCCCTGCCCATACTTTTTTTTTAGGGGGGTCCAGTAGTGGGGCCTGAACTCTGGGCCTGGGCGCTGTCCCTCAGCTCTTCAGCTCAAGGCTAGTGCTCTACCACTTGAGCCACATTGCCACTTCCAGCTTTTTTCTTTTTGCTTATGTGGTGCTGAGGAATCGAACCCAGGGTCTCAAGCATGCAAGGCAAGCACTCTACCACTGAGCCACCTTCCCAGCCCCCGCCCCGCCCCCCCCATACTTTCTATTCTTGTCTTTTACTTTTGTTTTCTCCAGCTCCTCCCTCCTACCATGCCTTCAGCTGCCCCATTCAATATCGCATCCAGTGAACACAGGCATTTCTGAGTCCTATAGGGTGGTATTGCTTGAGGCTCAGAGAACTTCTGTTATCAGCCTGCCATTCCATGATTCCATCAGAAAGCATGTGAGTTTTATCAAATGAAAGAAGAACTGAAGTGGGTTAGCAAAAGGAAAAAAAAACTGTGAGGAAAATCTGGAGGAGAGTGAGATTCTATTAACTTGTCAAATAAATGTTAATGCAGGTGATTGCAGCCCAAACTACAGTTTTTGTTCAAATCCATCTAATGTTCTAGATGAAAGTGATGCACATATTTTTTCCCCTAAATTTAATTTTGGGGTGTTCATACAGATTTTATTTCATGGACACTGAGTCACAATCATTTTTTTTCCTGACATGTTTAGGAAGTACTGCATTTGAATTATAGCCTCCCTGCCCGCTGGACCCTGAACCCTGAATCCCAGGAACAATGTCTTTTGGTTTATGGCAAGAGCCAATACCACCTTTGTGATCTGTCCCAGAAAGGATACAAATTTGCAAGCAGAGTTCCCCTCTTTCATTAGACCTTTGTCAACCTGTCCTGGCTTTTTTTTTTTTTTTTGGTTGGTCGTGGGGCTTGAACTCTGGGCTTGGGTGCTGTCCCTATGCTCTTCAGCTCAAGGCGAGCACTCTACAGCTTGAACCACTTCTGGTTTTCTAGTAGTTTATTGGAGATAAGAGTCGCACGGGCTGACTTTGAACCGCAATTCTCAGATCTCAGCCTCCTCCTCAGTAGCTAGGATTACAGGCATGAGCCACTGGCGCCGGGCTTGGCATTTTTTTTTTTTAAGCATAAGTTTCCATACA
This sequence comes from Dipodomys ordii, assembly GCF_000151885.1. NCBI lineage: Eukaryota > Metazoa > Chordata > Mammalia > Rodentia > Heteromyidae > Dipodomys > Dipodomys ordii. The sequence goes on from NW_012267346.1 coordinate 5,773,404, forward strand.
GCAGCAACAGATTCTCAGTCCCTGCAATTCAAGATGTGGTCTATGGACCCACAGCAGTAGCAACATCTGCAATCCTGCTGAGAACCTCATATGAATTTCCATGTGAAAGAGATACTGAATAAATGCTCACTGGAGACTCATCCCAGTTTGGACCCCTTACTATTGTAGATTCTTAGCTATGTTCAGTCATTTCCTAGATCTATTTTAACTTGCAGAAATATCTGGATCCAGCTCAGTGGGGCACAAGGCTATCCAGAATATATGTACAGCACACATTGTGGGTAACAAACTGAACTTGTAGACTCCAGCAATGTCATTACTGGTGAATTTTATTACTACTAAGTACTTTTGTTTAGTGTTGAGAATGGCTTGTATGGGCTGTTGATGTCATGATCCTGAACAGGAATCACAAACTATATCCTGTGGTGGCCTAATCTTCCTATTTTTGTAAATAAAGTTTGATAGACATATAGATGCACGCATTTGTTTACTTTGGCCACTTTTTTTTTTTTTAATCATGGGACTTGAGCTCTGGGCCTGGGCATTGTCCCTCAGCTCTTCAGATCAAGGAGATCACACTTGAGTCACAGTACCACTTCCAGTTTTTTGGTGGTTAATTGGAGAGAAGAGTCTCACAGATTTTTCCTGCCCAGGCTGGCTTTGAACTGTAATCCTCAGATCTCAGCCTCCTGAGAGGCTATACTTTGGCTATTTTTAAAAATCGATCATGGCAAAGTTAAGTCATTGCAACAGGTACCATATGGCCCACAGAGCCTAACATATTTACTTACTGATTCATTATAGGAAAAGTTTGCCAACCACTGGCTATGTTGGACATGACAAGTACAGTCCATTGCAGTCACCCACAGGAACTTGTAACAACTTTGGAAGATGGCCTTCAAATGTCTGTTTACCCATCTTCTAGAGTAAATGGCTTTGTGTGACTCTTCACCTTAAATGAGAGCTGGACCTGAGATTTACTTCTAACAAACAGATAATAGCAAAAGTGATGGAATGTCACTTCTGTGGTCAGATGACAAAGACAAATGATTTTTACCCTGCCCCTCTTGTCTCTTTAGCTTGCACACTTTGGTGGGACCCGGGTGCTATATTGGAGAGGCCCATGCAGCAAAGCACTGAGGGCCCCTTCTAACCAACTGTTAGGAAGGAACAGAGGCCCTTAAGCCTAAAACTCCTCAAGGAATGGAATCCTAATAACCACATCTGTGAGCTTGGGAGTAAACCCTTCCCCAGAGGTGACTACAGCCCCAGCTGACACCTGGAACACCCAAGGGAAGCCCACAGAGGACTCAGGGAAGGTGTGCCAGATTTCCTGCTCCACAAAGACAATGATCAAGTATTTTAGGTCACTAAGATTTTGGGTTGTTATAAGCAACTGATAACTAATACCAATCTATACTTAAACCTTGGCACATATTACCATAACATTTTCCACAGCCTAGAAGGATATTGCCATGGTTATATATTAAAACAAGCTGATCAATACCTGAACCTCTTTTGTAGTAGAGAAAATTCTCTATTGTGGGCATCAGTGAGCCTTTCCCACAGGGGAATATGTTATAAACTTTTTCATGTGAGGCCAGGTATGAAAAAGGATCAAACGTAAGGTTCTTTAGAGGCATGAGATTGCTCATTGTGAGTAGGATTGTTCTGGAAACTTCCTGCTCTATGGCTACCCTTGAAGATAGCAATAATTTAGCATCTCTGAATCTCAACCATTGCATAAGACAACAATCTTAATTCCTTCGTAGTTCCTGACATGGACACATAAGGTAGGGTTGGTTAACTTTGAAACATGAGTGTGTGGTGTGAAAACTGGGGTGGAATTTTGAGGCATAATTTCTGGTAGGGTCTGGGCATGCCCCTCCTTTGGCCTTTGTCTGTTTTTATATCTTGCTGGTCAATTCTGAGAACCCTTCAATCTTTCCAGCAGGGTTTTTCTCTTCTTAAGTCAGCCAGATTTTGCTCCTATTGTTTACGACAGAAAAATCCAGCAAAAGCTAATGAATAGCAATGCTATAGCAATGCATGAAAAAGATAGAAATCCCAGATTCAACAAGAGTGTAGGTAGGTTTATGGCTAATGGATTTTTATATCTATGTATATTTCACAATAAAAATTTATTTTTAATTATACATTTCAATGGCCCATCATAGAAACATTTTATGACCTTTCTTCATGTCTTTTTGGTAATGATTTGGGCAGTGCTATAATTATTGTATAGCCTTTTTCTCATTTAGTACATCAGAGTCATTTTTCCCATGTCTTTAAAAACCACATTTTTAAAAGGCTATAAAATGTTTCAGTCTGTGCTCAATCAAGAAGCCTGGATAGCGTGGGTCTGAAACCGGGACTGAGATCTATAGACTAAATCAAAAGGAAGGGGTGCCTTTCTCTAATTGGTTAGCTTTCTTTTGGCAATTTTACTGCCAGAGGGCATGCCTTAAAAAAAATCCATAAATAGGCTGTATATTCGCTGGAATCCCTAATCCCATTAAGTGGGTATAGGATAATTTCTTCAGCCAATCCTTTTGAGTTGGGCATTTAATTTCCTTCCTTTCCTTATGGGCTCAAGTCCATAATCCTAGCTACTCAGCAGCCTGAGATCTGAGGATCACAGTTCAAAGCCAGTCCAGGTAGAAAAGTCCCTGTTTAACTCTTACCCCTCTAATTAACCACTCAAAAACAGGAAGTAGAGCTGTGGCTCAAAACGATAGAGCTTAGGGACAGTGACCAGGGCCTGAGCTCCACAACTGACAAAATAAATTTAAAAAATTCCTTCCACATTTCTTTTGAACAAGAATAAATACTTGTTGCTGAACATTTTTAGGCCTAAAACACTTCCACATTTGTTTTTTTTTTTGGGGGGGGTTGATTTTTACGTTTTGATTAATGAAGTCAAAGGGCATGAATAGCTTTGTGTCTCTTTATAAACATCACCAAGTATGTGACTTTTCCAAAATGACATTATCACTGTTGGCTACTTCCTTTGGTATGAGAAAGTGCTTATTTAAAGCTGTCCTCCCCTGCAAGAGATATTAACTTCTTGAAGTTGCTTCTTTGGAAGACAACCAGTCCCTCCCTATTCTCTAAAGGTTCTTAGGATTTGCAAACCATTCTAGAGGTTTTTAGGCACACTGACAGGAAAACAACAACAAAAAAGATGTATTACACTTTTTTTTTTTTTGGTCAGTCCTGGGCCTGGGTGCTGTCCTTGAGCAATTTTTGCTCAAGGCTAGCATTCTCCCACTTTGAATCACAGTGCCATTTCTGTTTTTGGGGGTGGTTAATTGGAAATAAAGAGTCTCATGGACTTTGTTGCCTGTGCTGGGTTCGAACCACGGTTCTCAGATCTCAGCCTCTCAGGATTACAGGCTTGAGCCCCTGGCACCCAAGTTTACACTTTCATAGGTAAAATCGTGATGACTATTTCAAGACAGTTTGCTGAGACTTAAAACCCATTTGTTGTACATCTCAACAGAGCTTGGCTTTTGTGGAACTCAGTTATGGCAATACAAAGGAAAATTTTAGAACAATTTAAATACAAAATGACATCCTGTGACTTAACAACAAAACGCATCGAACATTAACATTGTTGGATATCTTAAAGAACAACTGGAGACTCATTGAATGAGACACGAGTGACACTTTTAGCTTTGTCCAGGAATTGAGGGCCTTCCAATGAGTCGCTATTTACCTATACTTTTCAAAACAAAGTCAATAATTTTCTTCTCAGAAAAACATCCTTGGCTCCTTGACCAAACAGTTACTGCCCTTACCTATGGTAGCACACTAACATTGCAGAACCTTTACCGTGTAACTCCCGTGTGCAAATCCTGATTTCGCCAGCTAGGGAAAGGGTAGACAAAGGGAAATCATGTAAACAAAGTCGTGATGCTGTGTGGGGTCAGAGAGCAAAATTCAGCCACTTGCGCCAAATGGGTTGACCGAGCACTCTACTGGGAATTGCAAAGCGGGGAGTCCTATTTTCGGCTCTGCTGACCTCAGGAAATATTTTCCTTGTTATTTTTCTCCTTTTTTTTTTTCTTTTTGTAAAGGGCATCTTTCTCTGCTACCCAACAAAGAAGCCCGTTATGAGAATTAATGAGCCTGGAAAACGCTTTGACGTCTCCGCAAGGCCTTCCCGAACACACTCAGCTTCCCGGCCCGTGGGCACTGGTGTCCCCGGTGTGACTCGAACTCGCCAGTTTAAGTTCACTCTGCGCCCTCGCGAAACTAAGGAACGAAATGGTGTCCGCTCCAAGCGGGGGGACTTCGCCTTCAGACGTGGTTTCCGCCGCCCCGATGGGCCCACGCTCCGGTCATGAACGACGGCGATGGAGGAGGGGAATAAAAAAAAAAAAGCAGGACGTGGCCAACGGGAACGGAGGAGCGGGCCGGGCGCGGGCGGCGGAGCCCGGGCGCACTCCCCCCCCACCCCCGGGGGCACGGCTCGCAGCGGCCCAGCGGGGATCGATTACTCTCGCCTGGGCGACCCGCGGCGCCCGGGCCCCGAGCAGCCCCGGGCAGGGAGGGAGGCGGGGCCACAACAACAAAAAGAAGGGGAGTGGGCGGAGTCACGGCGGCGACGGCGCTGGCGGCGGCGGCGGCGGGCGGGAGGAGTCCCTATGCTCTTCAGCTCAAGGCTAGTGCTCTACCACTTGAGCCACAGTGCC
>NW_012267346.1:5779039-5783951 GCF_000151885.1 Dipodomys ordii
GGCCCTCAACGAGCAGGAGAAGGAGCTGCAGCGGCGGCTGAAGCGGCTCTACCCGGCGGTGGACGAGCAGGAGACGCCGCTGCCCCGCTCCTGGAGCCCGAAGGACAAGTTCAGCTACATCGGCCTCTCGCAGAACAACCTGCGGGTGCACTACAAAGGTACGGGGCCGGAGGGGGGGAGGCGGCACGGGCGCTGACCCCCGGGGCCCGCTGCCCCAGGGCGGGCGTGGGGTCCCCCGGGGCGAGGGTCTTGGAAATGCGCCAGGAGTATAAAGTCCCCCCCCCCAGGATGGGGGGCAGTCCGGGGTCCTAGGCCTGGGAGCCAGGCACCGCCGGGGTCTTCCGGGGGACGGGATGCCAGTCGCTGTCGGATTGCTCGGAGATAAATCTTGCGGCTTGGATGGAGGAATCTAAGGGCTGGAGTTGGGTTACATTGTTCTCCAGGTGGCGGGTCGCGGGCGATCGTTCCTTAACTGGGGGACGAAGCTGGGCCCGGTTCGGAGGTAACGATTTCTCAGGCAGGGAGGGCAGGAGGGACTCATACACGGGGAGGGGTAATCAGTGGACACACACACACACACACACACACACACACACACACGGAGGGGGTAATCAGTGCAGGATTTTGTCCAAAATTAGGCCAGAGATCGTCTAAGCGGGGGACAAAAGGACATGGATGGAGCCTAAGGTTGCCATCAGTCTATCAACTAAAAGCAACTGGAAAAAGAGAGCCAGACCCCCATGAGTACGTGTTTTTCTGGGGAGCAGAAAGCTGCCTCTTCAGATTGGAAATGCTCTACATTTCCGGGTTGGTATGATGTGAAGTCTTGTTGAAAACAATGGTTTTTTTTGGGGGGGGGATATTATTTGCGATTTTGAAGAGGACTGCCTTATATTTTGCAGCTGCAGTTAAAAGCAACCTCCTTGGGCTTATACTTACCCTCCCCCCACCGCTGTCCTAGGTTAAAACAAAGCTTCAAACAAATCAGGTGTATCTATAAACCGCAGTAAGGTTTTTTGAAGTGGAACCCAGATTATGGCATGTGTCAAGTTTACTCGAGTGGGAGGGTGGAGAATCAATCCGGTCTATCAGTTTGTCTGGAAACAAATACAGGGGTTTAGGCCCCAAACCTTAAAGCTGGGGCTTTTACGTTTTAAGCATTCTCATTTTGATTGGCTATGAAGGGAGGGGCTGCTTTAGGTCCCGGTGGCCTGGCTGTGGAGGGTATAAACAACCTAAAAGTACTTGGGGTTGAAATTTGAGATGAACCTTGATAAATAAGTTACTATTTAATCAAAGGAGCTTTGGCTACAGAAACCTTATCAGGTTGATTTACCCAGGAAATGATTTATTTGGCTATCAAAGCCTTGTTGAAGATCCCTTCTTTTTATCTTTACCTTAGGCCCAAAGAAGTACTTTCAATTTTGAATAGTTTCTTAATCTAAACAGAGAACATTTCAAAATATTGTATTTTTCCCCTTAAGTTAGGACATTTTTGTTAATTCCCTTGTGAAGTATTACTTAATTTTGTTTTTAAGTTTGTGTGAGCAGGTTCTGTGTCATGAGGTGTTTACTTCTGATCTGGCTACTAGAATGTTTTTGTTCCACCTGACAAAAGTTTATCATTTATCATTTAACATTGTTGATCATTTAACATCTATCATTGATGGTAAATAATTAGCTTATGAAATCAAGCAGTGTCTATAGGAAATGACTGAACAAAGAATCTTAGTTTTCCTAAGCCCTGAAATCATTTGTGATTGTAGGTTATTACAATACCAGGCCTCAGTTCTTCCTGAATAATGTGGCAATTCAGCTAGATGATTGCTTAGGAAATGTCCAGCTTTGGATTTCTATGATATCTCACCTTCTGGTGATAGTTTGTTGGCACTGTACCATATCTTGATTAGTTATACCTAACTTCTTTTACATAAAATTGATGATTTGCTTATGTAGAATTACTTGGAGTTTGCAATATTTATGGAACATGTCTATCTTTCCTGTTGGCCTTTTTGTTACTTTCTGTTGTGTAATACTAAGATTCACTTTCTGGAAACATCACTCTTCTAAAAACATAAATTATTGTGGAAGAACAGATTTTGTTATTTGTCATCCTTTTTTTTTTTTTTTCCTGTTTCTCCCTTTCCCCATGTTACAGTCTCTCTAACTTCTTCCTTCAGTCTTGTTATTTTAATGTCTCTGTGTTTTCTGTGGTCATTGTTACTTTTCTGTGTGTCTTCTGAGAGATCCCCACCAAATGTAGTGGGCAACTTTGACTCAGTGGGACTGGGCAATTGAAGATAGGTAAAGGATAATACAACTTTGAAGTAAAACAACAACAACAACATTGTGTTGCTTCTACCTGAGCATTTTGAAGCACTTGAAAAAAATAGCATAAATTAACTGTACAAAGAGGTTAATTGTGGTACTTCTGTATATCTGTAAGATGTACTTTGAGACTCATCCCATCTATTCTCTTTTCGCCCAACACTTTCCTCTCCCCCCTTAGCAGCATTTAGAGTGTTTCATGTTATCTACATATATGCATATTCATTATGTACTATATACATGCATATTTTATATAATTATAAAATATAGCTATAGTTATAACTTCATATATATATATATATATATTTTGGTCGGTTGTGGACTTGAACTCAGGCCTGGGTGCACTGTCTCTAAGCTCTTTCGCTCAAGGTTGTTGCTCTACCACTTTGAACCACAGCTCTATGTTTGGTTTTCTGGTGGTTAATTGAAGATAAGAGTCTCACTGACTTAACCTGCCCTGGCAGGCTTTGAACTGGAATCCTCAGATCTCAGCCTCCTGAGTACCTGGGATTACAGGCATGAGCCACCAGCACTGGCTTATAATTATATTTTAAAATATATAATGATAGGGACTGGGAAGGTGGCTCAGTGGTAGAGTGCTTGCCTTGCATGCATGAGTCCCTGGGTTCGATTTCTCAGTACCACATAAGCAAAAAGAAAAAAGCCGGAAATGGCGCTGTGGCTCAAGTGGTAGAGTGCTAGCCTTGAGCTGAAGAGCTGAGGGACAGCGCCCAGGCCCTGAGTTCAGGCCCCACAACCGGACCCAAAATAAAATAAAATAAAATATATAATGATATAGTATATATTATATACAGGTATTATATATTTGGTCATGCTCCCTGCACAGTGCCTTCTTCTCCCTCCTCATTCCCCCCCCACCCCAGTTCCCCTTTTACACTCATATGTCATTATCATTTTAGGTATAGATTCTGCATATAAACAAAAATAGGAGTTATTTGCCTTTTGAGATTTGCTTTCTCAACATATTAAGTTCTATCCAGTTTCCTGCACATGATATCAGTTTACTCTTGTTTTGCCAAATAATACTCCATCATGTGTATATACCACAGTTTATTCTTTTTATGGTTGTTGGACACTTAGGCTGATTCTAAAGCACTGGGATAAATAAGTGTGTCTCTCTGGTATAGATTTACACTCCTTTGGATGTGTGCTCCAGAATGGTAGGGCATGATTATAAGGTACGTCTGTTTCTAAATTTTTTTATGACCCTTCATACTGATTTCCATAGTGGTTCCACTAGTTTATATTTCCGCCAACAGTGAATGAGGGTTCTTCCCTGCTCCTTCCCTGCTGCCCCCCTCTCTCACTGTTGACTACTATTCTATCTGGAATGAGATGGAATCTCAGTGTCATTTGGATTTGCATTTCATTTGTGGCTAAAATGTTGAACATTTTTTCTTGTATTTATTGGCCATTTATGAGGCACTTATTAAATATTAAGAACTTGGATAATATTTTATATGGTACAGAATTTTAAAGATTCGTAATTGTTTCTTAAGAATGATGATTTTTCCATACCTTTAAAATAGAAAAGTTTTTGTTTTTACTGTGAATACATTCCCTGTTTTGGGTTGTCACTCTTAATTGGATTGCTGTTTTTTTTTGGGGGGGGGGGTCTGGTCGTGGGGCCTGAACTCTGGGCCTGGGCGCTGTCCCTCAGCTCTTCAGCTCAAAGCTAGCACTCTACCACTTGAGCCACAGTGTCACTTCCGGCTTTTTTCTTTTTGCTTATGTGGTGCTGAGGAATCGAACCCAGGGCCTCATGCATGCAAGGCAAGTACTCTACTATTGAGCCACCTTCCCAGCCCCCTGGAAGCAGTTTTTTTTTCCCTCTTCCTTTTTGGTAGTGCTGGAGTTTGAACTCAGGACTGTAGACTTGCTAGGCAATTGCTTTACCACTGAGCTAGGGACATTGACTCCCCCTCTCCCCCCTTTGTCTTCATCCCTTCTTTCTTCAGTTAATTTTCAAATCAGTCACAGTGCCTTTTGTAGACTGGGCTCAACCCAGGATCCTCCTCCCTATGCCTCCTTTAGCTGGGATCACAGGTGTGAAACACTACGTCTGGCTGTTAGTTCAGATGAGAGGTCCTGTGACTTTTTGCCTAGGCTTCCCCTGTCTTCCTGACCAAGTAGAAGGCTAGTATTAGAGGAGTGTATCACCACACCCAACTCAGTATTGTTCTTTAAGTGATTTGAAGGTATTAATGTTAAAAATATTAACTATGCAGATAAAGGTGGTTGGATTGCAGAAGAATAGAATAGTATGTGTTAAAATCACTGGAGGTTTTGGAAGTGGCGCTGTAGCTCAAGTGGTAGAGCGCTTGCCTTGAGCTGAAGAGCTGAGGGACAGCGCCCAGTCCCAGAGTTCAAGCCCCATGGCCGACCAAAAAAAAAAAAAAAAAAAAGAAATAGCGGGGCGCTGGTGGCTCACGCCTGTAATCCTAGCTACTCAGGAGGCTGAGATCTGAGGATCGCGGTTCAAAGCCAGCCCGGGCAGGAGAGACCATGAGACTCCTATCTCCAATAAACCACCAGAAAACCCGAAGTGGCACTGTAGCTCAAG
>NW_012267346.1:5785751-5855550 GCF_000151885.1 Dipodomys ordii
GCATGCAAGGCAAGCGCTCTACCACTGAGCCACCTTCCCAGCCCAGAATAGCTATTCTTATTTTAAATGTTCTTTCCAATATTGGATAATTATAAAAGTGACATGTAAACTGTATGCTGGTGGCTCACGCCTGTAATCCTAGCTATGCAGGAGGCTGAGATCTGAGGATCCAGGTTTGAAGCCAGCCTGGTCAGGAAAACTTGCTATTAACAAGCAAAAAGCTGGAAGTGGAGGATGCTCAAGTGGTAGGGTGCTAGTCTTGAGTACAAAAAGCTCAGGGACAGCACCCAGGCCCTGCATTCAAGCCCCAGGACTGGCATGCGCAAACACATACACACACGCGAGGGCACACGCGTGCATGCAAGCAAGCAGCAGGTTTAGACTCCGTTATAATAATGACTTCATTGTACTTTAAAACATTTTATTGAACATGATAGTGGACTTGGTATGTTTCATTTCTAGAGTGCATGTTTATATCTTTAAGTTACCACTATTTGGCTACTTTGCAGAGTGTTTTGATACATGCACTAGTAGATCTGGACAAGGTTGTTACATCTCATTTTAGATTTGAGAAAGTGGGACACCTGAAAGTCAGGTTTTCTGTCACAAGTAAGGCAGGAGTGGAAGCTAATCTCTTGACTCCCAAGTTTAGTGCTCTTTTTAATCTGTATTATTGCTGCTTTTAATTTGTGAGCGACTTAATTTATCTCAGGTAATGGTCACATTTATAACTTTATGAAGAGTTATTGCAATGAAAAGTACTTCCTGTGTGAGGATAAGAAAACTGGAACACAATGCTTTAGAATATCAAAGTTGGGGACACTTTTGATACTATTAGTGTAAATCAGGAGGAATGCCAGGGAAGTGAAATTTTGGGAATAATAGGAAGAATGGAATTGTAAATTATAGTTTTTTCTTTCTTTTTGGTGCCAATCTTGGGGCTTAAACTCAGGGCCTCCACACTGTCTGTGGAGAGAAGAAAATCAAGGGTGATGCTTGGTTTTCTAGCTCTGTAAAGTTCTTAACATGACCAAATATATTTTGATTAAGATATTAGTACTGTACTCCAATATATTTAGAGATGAGTAACAATGGGAATTCTAACCCTGTGATAGGACTTCATGGAAAGCAGAAAACACCAGTGAAACAGTCCTTAAAGGAAGGAACAGAACCAGGCTTCTAAAGTCCAGGGCTCCAAGTGATCTTGGCCACCAAAATCCACTTCATTCAGTCTCTTCTGCAGTTGGAGTGACTCAGTCACAGTTGCAAGTTGCTGTGTTTTTTTCCCCCCCTACTAATTGGCTTACCTTTCCTTTCCTATTTATATTCTTGAGAGGTATATCAGATTGATCTAGCTAATTGCCATTTTTTCTCATTTGGACAAAGGCTTTCATTAAGTGCTTTGGTGTGGATGGTGATCTTCAATAGCAGGGCTGATCTGTGTTTGAGCCAACTGTGGTGTGGGCACATAGTTACAAGCAAAATATCTCCTGGCACAAAGATAGTCTGGTCCTCACTTCTTTCAGTAAGGACCATATGGTGAGGCACTTTCTAGGAAGGGTCTGCAGAGGTCCTGACTAACCAAAGCTTGGGGGAGGGGAAGAAGTCTAGGTCATGAGTAACTTAAGGGTCACCTATAGGAGGTAGTTGAACTCAAGAGCTTGTGAATGTGAAGAGAAAAGACTGGGTCAGAGGTGGTACTGAGCAATAGCACCATTGAAAGACCAGATGAAATCTAAGGAAAATAGAGGTAGGGTGATCAGAAAGGAGGAGACCCTGGGTGTGCAGTGCAGCAGATAGCCTTAGTAGTAGGCACAGTCTTCCACCAGATTTGGAAGTCAGATCACTGTGATCATCCAGAGCCCAGTGAGAATTATGTGATGGGGGCAAGACAGATTTCAGCAGGTTGAAAAAAGGGACCAAATAAATAGAAGACTGAAGGCTAGTGTATAAATTACTCTTGAGAACTGTAGGTGAAGAAAGATTAGGCAATACCTAGAGGGGGATGAGATTAAAGCGAGTTGTTTTTTCCCCTTCAGTTTTTAATGGCTGATAGTTGAGTGGAGTTACATTTAGCTAGTTAGCTGTTTGTTTGTTTGTTTTTAATTGACTTCTGCAGCTTGAACTCAGGGCCTGGGTGCTGCCCCTGAGCTTTTTGTGCCTAGGTTAGCACTCTGCCACTTGAACCACAGCTCCACTTCTGACTTTTTAGTGGTTAATAGGAAGGCTCATGGACTTTCCTTTTCTAGTTGGCTTCCAAACAGGATCTTCCAGTCTCAGCCTCCTGAGTGACTTAAGTTTAAAGGTATGAGCCACTATTGCCCAGCCAGGGTTAGCTTTTAATGTGAGCATTTAAGGTGAAAACTCCACATAATCCAAATTATCCTTAAATTCACTTTAGAAAGTACTATTAGCAAAAGTTGTATCATTTCTAAGTCCATCTGAGAATTTGAATGTGTAGGTAAAACTGAAAGGACATAAGTTAACTGAGATTATATTTGTTCAAGGTGTGTTCAATAAATGCGAACAAAATTTACTTAATGGAATCTAGCAAATAGATATTAACAATATCTGGTTTTATTACTTTAAAGTTAAAAAAGTTCATTATATTCACCAACTAGTATGAGAATGATATATAACCACAATGCACAGTATTTTGTGCAAAGTGGGTGTTTGGGACGTTGTATTCTTTTTTTTTTTTTTTTTTTTGGTCCGGTCTTGGGGCCTGAACTCTGGGCCTGGGCGCTGCCCCTCAGCTCTTCAGCTCAAGGCTAGCACTCTGCCACTTGAGCCACAGCGCCACTCCAGCTTTTTTCTTTTTGCTTATGTGGTACTGAGGAATCGAACCCAGGGCCTCAGGCATGCAAGGCAAGCGCTCTACCACTGAGCCATCTTCCCAGCCCGGGACATTGTATTCTTAAAGGAGGAGTTGAGGAGAAAGAGTAAAGGCTGGGAGCAGAAGATAATCTATAGAGCACAGGAAGGTAGGTGTGTGTGTGTGTGTGTGTGTGTGTGTGTGTGTGTGTGTGCGTGTGCGCGCGCATATGTGCGCGTATGTGCACATGCCAGTTTGGGGACTTGAACTCTGGGCCTGGATTCTGTCCCTGAGCTTTTGTGCTCAAGGCTAACTTGAGCCACAACTCCATTTCCAGGTTTTTGTGGTCAATTGAGATAAAAGTCTGGCTTTGAACCGTGATCCTAAGATCTCAGCCTCCTGAGTAGCTAGGATTATAGGTGTGAGCCACAAGTGTCTAGCTCAGGAGAAAAGAGAGGACATTTTGTCTTCCACTCTGATGGTAGTGGAAGAGGTGAAGACTAGTATGGGCCTAGACACTTTGTAACAGCAAGCAGAGAGCTGAATATGACTACGTCTAATGGCCTCCCATTTTCTTTACAAAATAGGCTCACTGAATTTGAGTAGAGGACTTAAAAGTGAATGATGAAATGTGGACTAGCCATTGAGAGGAATGGGGAACAAGCTGACTGAAGATTTCTGAAACTATTGTTGATAGCACTGGGAAATTCCAGGTAACATCTTAAGTTCATAGTGGTGGTTATTGTCAAGATTGCTACTTTATTCAGCAAAGGACATCTGTAGGAGTAGGGAAGGTAGAGTGTATGTAATATTGGTTAGAGACTGGTTTTGCTGAATATGTGTGATGGAAAGATACACATAAGACAGTATTTGAGAGCCTTTAAATGATTCTAGAAGAATCATTAGCCTATTCTAGAAGGAAAGAAAAAGGAAGAGGAAAAAAGGAGTAAAAATACAAGAAAAGATTCAGAGAATTGATGTTCCCATCACATTGAGGAGGGAGTGTTGACAAGTGAAGTCCTCTAAAAAGTAGAAGTTTGGAATGTAAGTCCTAGAAGAAGATAATGGCATCTCTGCTGTAGTATCCTAAATGTATTACTGGGAAAACCCATGTTTTCCATTTTCCACATACGTGTGTGTTAAAAAGAGCAGGACTTAGGGGAGACATAGATCTCAGGAAGCACTTAAAATGTGTGAGGAACTTCGTAAAGCATTAGCCAAGCACTACAGATATTACTGCCCTTAATAGTCTACATATGGGCATTTGTGTGTAGTTTCAGAAGTGGCTGACTCTGCTGTTTATATAACTGTAGCTTTTGGACTTCTTTGACATGGGAAGTGCTTGATAGCTATTAATTAAAATTAAAATTTGATTCAGGGTTGTTCTTTTAATCATGTTTTTATTATCTTCAAGTAGTTGTGCAAAGTAGTTGCCATTCAGCAAATCAGTTTGAGTACAATGAATTTTGATCAATGTCACCCCTTCCGTCATTCTCCCCCCTCTCAACCCAACCAGGATTTATTTTGTTTTATATTATATTATTTTTAACAAAGAGGAAATCCATATCTATTAGAATGGCTAGCATTGAAAAACAGTGTCAGTTGCTGGTTTGGATACCAAACAACAGGAACTCACATTTATTGCTGTGGTAATGCAAAATGGCACATCTGCTTTAGAAGATGGTTTGGCAGTTTTCTAGTAAGTCTAAACATAATTGTATCATACTTATAGTAGTTATGCTCCTAGGTATTTTACACACTGATCTGAAAACTCATGTCACATGGAAAACTCACAAGGCCTATGGCCTTGAGCATGCTAGGCAAGTGCCAAACTACATGCTTCCTGTGCTCTACACATTATTCTTCATGGAGTTAGACCTTCATTTCTGCATGTGAATTTTTTTTTTTTTTTGGTCATGGGGCTTGAACTTTGGGCCTGGGTGCTGTCCCTGAGGTCTTCAGCTCAAGGCAAGCAAGTGCTCTACCACTTGAGCCCCAGAGCCACTTCAGTTTTCTGGTGGTTTATTGGAGATAAGAGTCTCACAGACTTTCCTGCCCGGGCTGGCTTTGAACCTTGAGCCTCAGATCTCAGCTTCTGAAATAGCTAGGATTACAGACATGAGTCACCAGTGCCTGGCTTGCGTGTGAGTATTGATTGCAACTTTACTCATAATTGCTATAAACTGGAAACAATCAAGATACCTTTCAGTGATGGGTGAATGAAAAAACTATGGCACATTCATACAAAGGATTATTAACAATGGTAAAAAGAATTGAACTAGTCAGACATATATGTCTGAGAATGTAAAAAAGCTAGATAATCTGTGATTTTATTGTATGACATCCTGAAAAAAGTGAACTGATAGAGACAGTAAAAGATAAGGTTGTGTAAAAAGATTGTGTAAGGTTGTGTAAAAAGATATGGTTGTGGGGCTGGGAAGGTGGTAGAGCGCTTGCCTTGCATGCCAGAGGCCCTGGGTTCAGTTCCTCAGCACCACATAAGCAAAAAGAAAAAAAAGCTGGAAGTGGTGCTGTGGCTCAGGTGGTAGAGCACTAGCCTTGAGCTGAAGAGCTGAGGGACAGCGCCCAGGCCCAGAGTTCAGGCCCCACGACCGGACAAAAAAACAAACAAACAAGTAAACAAACAAAAACATCTAACAAGAGTATCTTCATATGGGGGGGGGGGAAGGGGCGCAAATGAGAAAGCTCCCAGTAGCCAGAACTAGAATTGTTGGAATAATAAAGCAATTTTTGATTATAATCCAAACCATAAAATTAATATACATGAGATGCATGAATCTGTACTGATTGAGGAAGTATATTATCACTTTGTAATTTGTAGACTTCGGATTTTGCTTATCAATCTGTGTTTTGTCAGTCTAATTTTTATTTTTTTGTTTTTTTGTCGGTCATGGGGCTTGAACTCTGGGCTTGGGCGCTGTCCCTCAGCTCTTCAGCTCAAGGCTAGCGCTCTACTACTTGAGCTACAGCGCCACTTCCAAAACTTTTTTCTTTTCTTTTCTTTCTTTTTTTTTTTTTTTTGGTCGGTCGTGGGGCTTGAACTCTGGGCCTGAGCACTGTCCCTCAGCTCTTCAGCTCAAGGCTAGCACTTTACCACCTGAGCTACAGCGCCACTTCCTAGACTTCGGATTTTGTACAGGTAGCTGAGCATAGTGGCAAGTTGAGAAGCTTCTGAAGTATTGCATTGCATTGTAGGCATGCACGTGTTTCTATATGAAACCAAACCTTTTTTTTTTTAAACTTAGGGCTGTGTTTTAACTTTTAAAAAATTCATTAAGGTACTGGGAAAAGCTGTGTTATGACCTAAGTGATTTTTTTTTTAATGCTGCCATTTTGAATTCAAGCAGAGTTGTATTTTGAGGTAGAACAGACCTCATTAGAACTTGATGTTTCCAAGGTGAAATAACAGGTAATGTTAAAAGCCAGTGTGTGGTGCTAGGATGAAAATACTGAAGTTAGTCTAATGAAAGGCCAAGGACGAGGCTGGAGATGTGGCTTAGTGGTAGAGCGTGTGCCTAGTTTGCTAACTGTGCTGTTTTAAAGCAGTACATTGGTTTCTTTCATGGAGAACACTTAATAAGGACTTGGGATTATAAAAGTTTTAAGCTTTGGCAGTGTTTTTCTATTTAACTTACAGAATTTAAAGTAGTAATTAACTTGCAGCTGATGAACATTATTAGAAATTGGTCCTATCCTTCTGATATTAATAGTCTCATCTAGGAAGTAGTATGAATTTTTTTTTTTTTTGTCGATCGTGGGGCTTGAACTCTGGGCCTGGGCGCTGTCCCTCAGCTCTTCAGCTCAAGGCTAGCGCTTTACCGCTTGAGCTACAGTGCCACTTCGGGTTTTCTGGTGGTTTATTGGAGATAGGAGTCTCACGGTCTCTCCTGCCCGGGCTGGCTTTGAACTGCGATCCTCAGATCTCAGCCTCCTGAGTAGTTAGGATTACAGGCGTGAGCCACCAGTGCCCGGCATAGTATGAATTTTTTTATCTTATATCTAAACATCTCCCTTTACCTTTTCAAATGAATTAAAATTTAAATAAAAATGAAGAGAGTCTCATTTATCATATAGTCTGCCCTTGAACTTGCCGTCTTCCTGCATGTTGTTGGGATTACAGCTGTGTACCACAATTTGAAACAAATCTGTTAAATTTTCACATTTACAGATTTTTTTACAATGTCTTTTTTTTAACAATGTCTTAATAAAACATAATAAATATAGAGGTCTTGATACAATATTTAAGATGGTGTAGTACTTTGTAGTTATTTTAACATAACAAAAAGTATGAGATTTTAATTCAGACATGGATATAATAACGCATGATTCTACCGATTTATAGTGCAAGGTATATAATCTCTAAAAGCTACATTTTAAAAGATGAGATTAAATAATACCTATTCACAAATGCTAAATGGGAAAGATCAGTACAAAAGCACCTAACATTTCGAGTTGTTGTTTACCATCAAATGTTAGTTTTCCTTTTTTGTCTTAGAAGTTGCAGGAATAGGAGATGAAGCGCTCCCAGAATGCTCACTGTACCTAAGTTCTTCACAATCATACTGGACTGGGATTCTTGCGTTTTAGTCCTAGCACAAACTTGAGTTGCAATTCTTGCTTAGCATTAATACAAGGGGCAAGTATCATGATTGTAAAATGAGGAAAGAAGTACTTACATCATTGTAAAATGATGGTAAGGAACACTTGTTTCGTGAGAATAACTATTGAACGTAGTATATAGTGCTTTATACAATATGTGTTAACTTTTTGGCATTTTTTATTATTATAAAGTAGTTATTACAATTTTGTAAGTCAAGTTACGAGCACAATATATCTTGGTTAGTGGCACCTATTCCTTTGTTCTCCCTTATTTCTCCCCTCCATCCCTGCTTCCAAATTACAGTTGATTTTTTACATAATGTACATTGCATATAGTGATTGTGTTAACTATTTTTAAGTACATCTTGAGATTGTCGATATTAGTTTCAATATTGGTTACTAGGATAAAACTATTGATAAATATAATAATGCAGTTGATTTGGAACTTCAGTTAGAGTCTGTTTAGTTAGGATTTACTTTAGATTTCTCTGTTAATCTTGTTTTAAACTTGCCTTTTGTTTGCACAGCATGGTATTTAATTATTTGAACGTATTTTTACTGTTACTGTAATTGATTAAACATTTATTAAAAGTGATTATCATGCATATCTGTGCTGTTGTTTTTCCTTACTGCTTAGCTTAGTGAAAATCTGTTACCTACATTTGTTAAGGCAGTTTTTTGACAGGCCTATGCATAGCTACTTCTGATTTTATCTTCATAACCTAGTTTATTGACTCCTTGGCCACAGACCTAAGACATTTTTGTTGTTGTTGCTTGTAACAAAAAGTTTTCATAGTATTAGAAAGAAGTGGCTTACAAGAAGCCCTGCTTTCATCCCTAGCACTGAACCATTCATTCTCTTTTGGGCCTTTTGAGTATTTATTACTTAGTATTTTAAGTGTAAACTTAACTGTTCAATGATGGGTTGTGCATTGGTGATTTGGTAAAGTGAATGGTAAGGGAAAATAACTCATTTGTGTTTGTCATTGTACATTTTAAGACATTTTTTACTTAATATAAGTATTTAATTTTAAAACAAAGTGAATTTGAGAAGAAATTTGTTGTCCATGAAGATAGTTTTAAAGTATGACTGAAAGATTAGCGGCAAAATTGCACTAAGTGAAGAATGTCTAACTAGAACATTTGAGTGATGAGTTAGAGCTTTGTTTCTTATACAGTCCTTTTGAGGAGATAGAGATTTCTCAAACCCAGTACCTTGTGATATTCTACTTCAACTTCTGTCTTCTTTCCATGTGGTTTTATGGACATAATTTTTTCTTGCTCATTTGATTTTCATTACAGATTTTCAAGATAGCTAGCTTTCAAGGTAATTTTGGTCTTGGGCAAAGAGTAGGGGATATGATTGTGAATAAAGGAAACCTTAGATAGAAATAGCTTAGTTTAAAAGTGATTACCTTATTTTCTAAAATATCAGCAATGATGTTGTATTTGTTTCTTTACCTTAAAAAAAACTTGGTTGCAATGGCTCATGCCTATAATCCTAGGTACTTCGGAAGCTTGAGAGGATTACAGTTTTATGCACAAAAGTTTATGAGACCTCCATCTTAACCAACAAAAAATGAGGCATAGTGGTCTGTCCCTGTGTAAGAAGCATAAATAAGATCATAATCCAAACTGACCAGGGCAAAAACTCAGACCCTATTCAAAGAAGTCAAAAGGACTTGTGGTGTGGCTCAAATAGTTGACCACTTGCCTAGCAATTGGGAGTCCCTGGATTTTAAACTCTCTAATGTCCCCTCCCCCAATATACATATATGAAAGAAAAAAAAAGGTAAATAAATAGTGCTATATTTCACAATACGTTGTTATTTTTTCTTCTTTTTGACAGTATTGGGATGTACCAATATACCCAGATTTTTATTAGTTGAGATAGAGCCTCAAGAACTTTTTTTGGGGGGCTGGGAAAGTGGCTCAGTGGTAGAGCGCTTGCCTTGCATGAGGCCCTGGGTTTCATTCCTCAGCACCACATAAGCGGAAAAAGCCGGAAGTGGCACTGTGGCTCAAGTGGTAGAAGCACTAGCCTTGAGCTGAAGAGCTGAGGGACGGCTCTCAGGTCCAGATTTGCCCCACGACTGGCAAAAAAAAAAAAAAAAAGGCGGCGGGGGTGGGGGGGAGAACTATTTTGCTTTGGCTGGCCTCAAACCATCATCTTTAAGATCAGCCTTCTAAGTTGCTAAGATTAGAGTATCATGAGCCATCAGGCCTGGCCATATTCTGAAAATTTAGTAAACGTTTGATAGTGTGAACAGTTCTGTGACTGATGAGCGATTTTGCATGTTGGATTAATTATGGTAAATGTTTTTTTAAGTATTTGATCTTTTGGAAGTAGAAAATAAACTTCATTCCCAAAACTTATTCCTGAAATTGTTTAAGATTTTCATATGTGTGTCTCACTTGCCTTTTTCTTTTCTGTTTCACATGCAGGTCATGGTAAAACTCCCAAAGATGCTGCATCAGTTCGTGCCACGCACCCAATACCAGCAGCCTGTGGGATTTACTATTTTGAAGTGAAAATTGTCAGTAAGGGAAGAGATGGGTAAGTACAATTTTGGTAGGAAAATCAGTTTGCTTTTTTGGTAATTATTTTTGTTCTGATTCATAAATTGATGATATAATTCAAAAGTTGTGGTCTTGAAAGTTTTGGTGTGCACAGGGTAGAACTGACTACTGCAGATTGGGTCTGGTTCTTATTAAATACTAGTTTAGGCTAAAGCTTGAGTTTGATTTCAACTGAGATTTTTCTGGTAGGTTTACTACTAAAATAGAGAGTTGGGTGTCATACAATAGGATAATGTCTCAATTGGATAACTTTTTTTTTTTTGTCAGTCGTGTGTCTTGAACTCTGGTCTTGGGCACTATCCCTCAACTCTTCAGCTCAAGCTGAGCGCTCTACCACTTGAGCTACAGTGTCACTTCTGGTTTTCTGGTGGTTTATTGGAGTTTCACGGACTTTCCTGCCCTGGCTGACTTTGAACCGAAATCCTCAGATCTCAGCCTCCTGAGTAGCTAGGATTACAGACGTGAGCCACCGGCGCCTGGCTTGACTTTTTCTTATATTACCTATTTTCTACAGTTTGTTGAAAAGCTAAATCTTTTAAAAGCTAGTGAGCCTAGTCATTAGGTGCTTTATAGTTTTTTTTTTGCAGTGGATAAAGTTTAGAATTTTGGGTTTCACTTGAAAAGTGTGTGTAGGTATGCTCTTGACTGAAAGCCTCATGAGGAAGGATGCGATGTAGAAGTTTTCAAAATAAGAACTCCCTGGTAGGTCCTGGAATCAACTTTGATATCATTGCTCTTCAATTTGGCATTGTTGTATGGTGTGTATGTACATTAGAATGATTTATGGGACTATTAAAATATTCACAGCGGAAGTGGCGCTATGGCTCAAATAGTAGGGCGCTCGCCTTGAGCTGAAGAATGCAGGGACAGTGCCCAAGCCCAGAGTTCAAGCCCTACCAAAAAAATAATAAATAAATAAATAAATAAGTAAAATATTCAAAGCTTAGGCCTTATCCCAAGAAGAACCTCATCAGAGTTTTCAAAAGTAGAGCTTTGGGCAAGACAGGCATTTTGAGAATGTTGCATGGGAATTTTGGTGCATACCTGTGTTTAAGGACTATTGAAAAATCAGTGGATCTAGCCTTTAGTGTTTCCTGATTCTTCATTATGGTACCAAAGATTGTTTTAAGCATTTATCCAGCTACTAGGATAAAAATTGGGCTTGGTGGATAAGTTGACCTGTCTGTCTGTCTGTCTGTCTGTCTGTCTGTCTGTCTGTGTCTGTCTGTCTGTGTCTGTCTGTCTGTGTCTGTCTGTCTGTCTGTCTGTCTGTCTCTTTTGTCTGTCGTGGGCCTGAACTCTGGCCTGGGCCCTGCCCCTGAGCTCTTCAGCTCAAGGCCAGCACTCTACCACTTAAACCACAGTGCCACCGGCTTTTTTCTGCTTAAGTGGTGCTAAGGAATCCAAACTCAGGGTCTCATGCATGCAAGGCAAGCACTATACCACTGAGCCACCTTCCTAGCCCAGGTTGACCTATATTTGAATACCTATGGGGTCCTTCTTGTTTGTTTGTTTGTTTGCTTGGTTGTGGGACTTGAACTCTGGGCCTGGGCCCTCCCCCTCGGCTATTCAACTCAAGGCAAGTGCTCTGCCACTTGAGTCACAGCACCACTTCCAGTTTTCTGTTTGTTTGTTGGAGATAAGAGTCTCATGGACTTCCTGCCCTTGACTGGCTTTGAACCTTGATCCTCAGATCTTAGCCTCCTGAGTAGTTAGGATTACAGGTGAGCCATTATCGCCCAGCTCCAATAGATAATTCTTTATTTGCTAAACATATCATTGTCAGCAATAGGAAAAGTAGAAAGTGAATTCCTGGATTACAGTAACAGCTTTTCATTTTACTTCCTGTTTTCCTAGCAAACCAAAGATAAAATCAGAGATGCCAGTGATGATAAAATGGTTGTGAAACCAGGTGAAATAAGTCACTTGGTTTCTAACTGTGTAAGCTGCATACTCAGGAAGCTTATTTATTTTTTATTGGCTGTGCTAGTCCTGGGACTTGATGGTCCTTGAACTCAGGCCTAGGTACAGTCCTTGAGCATTTTTGCTCAAGGTGGTGCTCTGCCACTTGAGTCACAGCTCCACTTGGGCTTTTTGGTGGTTAATTGGAGGTAGTCTCATGGACTTTCCTGCCCAATCCGGCTCATTCCATGATTCTCTTATCTCAGCCTCCTGAGTAGCTAGGATTATGGCAGTTGGCAGTATTATATTTTTCAACTCCATAATGCTGGTGTTGCTTATGATGATGCTCATGATTCTCTTTACTTTTACTCTACTTGTCCTATCTTTTCATGATCTTGACCTTATTTTTTTTATGGTTGCAAATGCTCCCAGGAGTCTCAAATCTAATCCTGTATCCCAAGTTATTCCCTTGAGCTCCAGACAGATATATCTATCTATGTTTGTATTTGGATGTTTCACAGGCATTTGGCTTGAAATCTTTTTTCTCAAAACCCACTGGTTAGTGATTTCACTGTTGGTGAAACCTTCACCTTTTTTCTGTCCATCCCTAATGTCTCTTTTCCTTGATTAGGTTTGATAATTTTATTTTCTGTGTAAGGTTATTGTGTAGCTGGTCTTCCTGTTGTTCCATGTTTATTTCTGTTACTGTTTCTCTAATAGAGAACTGAGTTGTCTCTGTGTCTTTCTTGAGATCATTTGGAACATTTGATGCTTAAAGCTAAAATTTGAAACTTCTTAGCAAGGTGCTTTGTAACTACCTGTTCTGTAATGTTTTCACTCTTGTAGCTGGAATCTTTCATCCTTCTACTTTTCCTTTTATTTGAAATTAGGTATATTTTACATATTGTGAAATTCATCTCTTTTAGTGTGAGTTTCTACCACCACTATATTAAATTCCCTACTCTATTCCCAGAAAAGCCTTTTCCTTTCTTCAGCCCCTGATAACCGCAGATTTATATGTTAGCATATAAAGCACTATGGAGTCATAGTATGCAGCTCTTTGCTCTGCCAGTCCTGGGGTGTGAGCTCAGGGCTTGTATGCTGTCCCCGAACTTCCTTTTGCTCAAGTCTAGCACTCTACCATTTGAGCCACAGCTCCACTTCCACAGATTGTTTTGGTTGTGTAGTTGAGATAAGAGTCTCTGTGCTCGCTTCACCAGCACATATACTAAAATTGGCACTATACACAGAAGATTAGCATGGTCCCTGCATAAAGATGATAAACAAATTTGTGAAGTGTTCAATAAAAAAGGAAAAAAGAAAAGAGCCTCACAGACTTTTCCTGCCCAGGCTGGCCTCTAACTGTGATCCTTAGATCTCAACCTCCTGAGTAGCTAGGATTTCAGGATTATGTGAGCCACCAACCACCTGGCTTATACAGTTTTTTAAGCCTGGCATTTTAGCAATCTTAGCATAATACATTTGAGATTCATCTCTGCTGTTGCATCTATTGGTAGAACACTCCTTTGTATTACTGATTGTATGGATGAGTGAACCGAGTTTACTTGGCTACTGCCCAGTTGAAGAATGATTTTTGGCAATTACAAACAACCACTCTCAACATTTCTGTGTTTTTCCGTGAACTTAAGTTTTCATTTCACTTGGGTAAGATTCTAACATGGATTGTCAGATAATAGCTCTGTAAGAAACTGAGACAAAGAAGTGGAGATGTGGCTTACTTATTAGAGCGCTAGCCAAGTACACACATAGGGGTTACAGTTGCATAAGTTAAACTATATTTCTTTTTGAACGGTGTCACCTCTTCTCTCAAGCTCTTCCAGTTTTTCCCTCCCATTACCACCAATAAGTTGGGTTCATTTTCAACCTAATGTCTAGTGAGTACCGCTGCTGCATTTGTTTACTTTTATCCCTATGTATCTGTGCCTCTCCTTACACTCCCAAGACAGAATGAAAAAGCAGAAACAGCAACAAAGAGAAAGCCTTGTTTGCATTTCCTGGAGTTCATTGTAATAAATATTATTTTGTATGGTAAGATGCACATAGGTATTGCATCTTTGTGTTCTTCTCCTAAGAGTATCCTCCTCTGGTCTGAGATAATTTTGCAAAGTAGCTGTACTAGTTTGCATTTCAGCCTGAAGTGTATCAGAATTGTTGGTTCTCTGCCTCTTCAATTGTACTTGATATCGTCAGGTTTTTGTAGGTTTTAGAAATTTGTTTCATTTTTAACTATTGTAGTAGTTAATACTTTTCCTTAATGAATGATAATGTTAATGTTGAAAAATCCCTAGTTCTTGCTATTAACCTATAACATACTATTTGTTATTCTGATTGCATGTATTGCTAAGACTTCTAGTTCTCTTGTGCATGTCCTTTCCTGTCTCCTTATATATTCCCCCATTTTACCAGTCTGATTCATCAGTCTCCCACACTCCCCTCTCCTTTACTGGGGCTTGAACTAAGGTACATTCTACAGCTTGAGCCATATTTTCAATTTTTCAGGCCTAGGTTTGTTTTTCTCTTTCTCTAAAATAATATTGTATCTTTTCTATGCCATGCCCCTAACCTTTGGCAGACTTATTTTATATGCTATTTAAGTGTCTCTTTACTAGTATATAACATATAACAAAGATCAGAACAGATCTGAAATGGTAGGCAGTATTCCTGTCCTTTTTTTTGGTCTGGTCGTGGGGCCTGAACTCTGGGCCTGGGTGCTGTCCCTCAGCTCTTCAGCTCAAGGCTAGCACTCTACCACTTGAGCCATAGCGCTACCTCTGGCTTCTTTTTTCTTTTTGCTTATGTGGTGCTGAGGAATCGAATCCAGAGCCTCATGCATGCAAGGCAAGTGCTCTACCACTGAGCCACTTTCCCAGCCCTTTCTGTGTATTCTTGGAACAAACTTTCTTTATATCTCTGTAAAATTGTTGAACAGAGTTGTAAGTCCAGTTCTGTGCATTTTAACGGGAAAGAACAATTCATTTATAGAAGAAAGACAACTTTCTATCTCTATTTCTTTTCTTTTTTCCATCCTGAGGCTTGTACTCTGGGCCTGTGCTCTGTCCCTGAGGAGCTTTTTGCTCAAGGCAGTGCTCTACCACTTGAGCCATAGTGACATCTTCCAGCTTTTTCTGAATAGATTATTGGAGATAAGAGTTTTGTAGACTTTCCTGCCCAAGATTGGCTTCAATCTGTGATCTACATCTCAGCCTCCTGAGAAGCTAGGATGACAGGTATGAGACAGTGGTACCTGGCTCTGTCTCTTTTTTTTTTTTTGTCGGTTGTGGGGCTTGAACTCTGGGCCTGGGCGCTGTCCCTCAGCTCTTCAGCTCAAGGCGAGCACTCTAGCACTTGAGCTACAGCGCCACTTCTGGTTTTCTTGTGGTTTATTGGAGATAGGAGTCTCACGGTCTCTCCTGCCCGGGCTGGCTTTGAACCGCGATCCTCAGATCTCAGCCTCTTGAGTAGCTAGGATTACAGGCGTGAGCCACCAGGGCCCGGCCTGGCTCTATCTCTAATTTTGACCAAATAATTTCTTTCTGGAGCTGTATTGAACATTAAATCAAATAATATGTTGTTGTTTTTTTCCCCCTAAAATCCTAACATCTTTCTGAACAGTGGACCAGAAAGATTAGCTGTTTTGGAAATCTTTTGTTTTCAATGATGCATGCTTACCTGAGTTTATTTTACTTAAAATTGAATTATCTTTTTTGCAGGGTAGGGATATCAGTACTGAGTCTTGAACTCAGGATCTCATTTGACTTACTTGTTTAAACTAGTGCTCTAACACTTGAGCTATGCCTTCTGTTCAGTATTTTGCGGATTAATCAGAGATAGGGAATCTTAGGACTCTGAGATTGGCTTCTAACCAAGATCCTCAGTGTCTTAATCTCCTGAGTTGCTAGGATTACAGGTGAGAGCTGCTGGCCCTGGAGCCTTAAGGTGAACGATCTTTTAAACTGTATTTATACAAGATTAGGACAGATGAGTAAATATTTGAATATAAGATCCTAGTGTTTTAGGAAAATCAGCTGTCACTGACAAGTTTTCTCACAAATTGGTAGGGGTTTCATATAAATTGCTTCTTTACACAGAAAACAGAAGGGACAGATGGTTAATGTTTTATGCACTTGAAAACACTTATTTCACCTATCATATACATTATTTCTACGTCTGTTGTGGAAAATTAGGACTATGACTATGATCATTGTTACTTGTATTTATATTTCCTAGAAAATAAGGCTTGAGGAAGTTCATTTTATCAAGTGAAAAGGAAAATAACGCTTAATTTTCTGAATTGGCTTTTCATTTACACTGGGCATCATTTTTGTGTGTTTTTAGTAAATAACTTTTAACTTACTAGGTTAAATTAGCCTGCCAAAATTTGTGATTAATTTGAAAATAAAATTTCTGGGCTAGGTGTTTGTGGCTCATGCCTATAATCTTAGCTACTCAGGAGGCCTCTCAGTTTGAAGCTAGCTATCTCAAATTAATCAGCAAAAAGCTGGAAACAGATGTGTTCAAGTGGTAGAGATCCAGCCTGAGGCAAAAAAGTTAGAGTGAATGCTGAGTTCAAGCCCCAGAACTGGGACCAAATGTGTGTGTGTGTGTGTGTAAAATTGACATTTCAAGAGAAATTTAAGTTGCCTGATGAACATGATTTTTTTTATGGACATAGTTAAAAGGGGGTATTTCTTTGTGTTCTTATTAGTGATCAATAGATTTCTAAAAACGTTCATATCTTATGAAATGAACTTTCTCAGCTCAGGAATTTCATTCAAGTTTAATATTATATATACTATTTTTAGGCAATGGAGATCCAGTTAATTCTAAATGTTAAAGATAAAACTTACTTGAAAACGTTTAGAATTATAATTTATTATGAGTGATATTTTCAGCTTTTCAAAGAAAACATTGATGTCATTCTTTGACAGTGATTCAGGAAAAGCTGGCAAAGTAATTAATCCTCAGTTCTTCTGTGGTGATAAAACTCAGGAATATTGTTTTCAGAGTGTTCCTTCTCTGTTAACTGCTTAAGCTATTTTTTAGGGGGAGTAAGAAATAAAGGTCAAGCTTCCTTTAAAGCCTTCTAGCTTTAAAAAGCTCAAAAATGGAAAAACTGTTCTAGTTTCAGTTGACTATAGGCAGCTCATGGGAACCCAGATGGAAAGTGGGAACAAAAAAGCAATATGTTAAATACTTGCTGAACACATTACATGGTCAACAGATGAGTATAAGAAAGATGATTCTATGTATGTCTGAAAGCACACTGAGTGGTATCAAACAATTTGGAAAATGCAGTAGGGCAGGGCAGAGAACACATATTAGGTGGCTAACTTTAGATTGTGATATTATATACTAAATAAAATTTAAACTATATATTGAAGACCTGTGGGGAGTATAGAAGTAGTGGTATATACCGTATTTTATAAAATGAATTTGGAAGGCTTTGCTGCAGAAGAATGTTCCAGACTCTGTACATAGTTTGCATAATCTCATAAGAAGAATTGAAACTGTATGGTCTTTGGCAGAAGTATAGCTCATTGTTATTTGGGAAGATTTTAGTGAATTTACAGAACGGAAATAGATATCGGAATG
Organism: Dipodomys ordii; assembly: GCF_000151885.1. Lineage (NCBI taxonomy): Eukaryota > Metazoa > Chordata > Mammalia > Rodentia > Heteromyidae > Dipodomys > Dipodomys ordii. The sequence goes on from NW_012267346.1 coordinate 5,803,282, forward strand.
CCTTAATGTTCTAAAGTAGAGTACTCAGTATGTAGATAAAGCCCTCTTTTGAGGAGGAAAGTTTATAGGGTGTATTAGACAATATGAAATAAGGATTAGGGAAAGAATGCAGTAGGTGATGAATGTGTGCAAGATGGCTACAAAGAGAGGTAGGAGTTACATTATTAAACTGTTACTGAGGGATGGACAGTGATAGAATTAAAGAAAAAAATCAGGAATGGCTTAATTTGTTGATTACCTATTATGTGCCAGGTACTGTGTTGAGAAGGACAGGGTTGAGGCTGTAAACATGGCTGAAACAGAGTTACGCCAGAACTATACTGGTGAGAAGAAAACTGGACATGTAAGTCTAGTAATAGGCATATGAATATACTAGGGAAGTATGGAGGAAGAAGAGACCAACTCAGTTGATGATTAAGGAAGATCTTATAGAAAACTTGTGTATAGTTACAGAAGACAGTCACCTTTACCTTCTTTAGACTTGTTTCTCGGGTATCCTTCCTGAGATAGTGTAAGTTTTAAAGAGCTGGTCAAGTTCTTTCTGTTGAGAATTCTAGTGGAGATTTTAATCTTGCCCCTGCTTCTCATTAGTTCTGTCACTTTGTATTTTTCAACAGACTCTTATCTCATTTATTAAAAAAAAAGTTCCAACCTCAGGGGACTAAATTATTCATTTAGCATATTTCTTAGGGTACCTGGCTCATAGCAGACTTGTGGCTTCTTGTGATGCCTGGTGCCTGGCATACTCATGTGCTTTGCTGCTGCTGCTGAGGTCCTCCTCAGCACACACACATTTTTGTTGTTGTTGTTATTGTTGGTTGTGGGGCTTGAACTTGGGGCCTGAGTGCTGTCCCTAAGCTCTTTAGCTCAAGGCTAGTGCTCTACCACTTTGAATCACTTCTGGTTTTCTGGTGGTTAATTAGAGATAAGAGTCCCACAGACTTTCCTGCCTGAGCTGGCTTTGAACCACAATCCTCAGATCTCAGCCTCCTAAGTAGCTAGGATTACAAGCGTGAGGCACCAGCTCCTGGCTAGGCTAGCATATACTTTTTGTGCAAGGAATATGTCCAAATGATCTATAGTCATAGCTACTCAGGAGGCTGACATCTGAGGATTGTGGTTTGAAGCCAACTTAGGCCGGATCTTTGAGGTGGTTATCTTCAGCACACTTGAAATCTTTTTTTTTTTTTTTATTGTGATAATACCATACAGAGGAGTTACAATTACATGGGCAAGATAATGAGTACATTTCTTATCAAGCATTTTTCCCTCCTCGTTTCTCCTTCCCATCCCACACTTGAAATCTTAAATCACATTTATATCTTGTTGCAGTAGTTATTTTTATATATAACAAGTGTATGTGCTATCACTTAGCTTTGTTGCTCAAGGATGATGCTCTATCATTTCAGCCACAGCTCCACTTGGCTTTTTGGTGGTTAGTTGGAGATAAGAGTCTCATAGACTTTCTTGCCTATGCAGGCTTCTACCTGCAATCCTTAGATCTTAGACTTGAGCCACCAGCATTTGGCTGTTCTTAGAGTTTGTCTTAATTATTCCTTAAAATGCAGAATGAACGCATACTAGAAAGCAGTGTTAAGTCTATTTTCCATTGCTATAATGGAAAGCCTATAAAGCACAGAGATACCACTTTATGATACCACTTTTAGGTGGTATTATTAAGGTCTCCTTGGCTCTATCACTTAGTGAATAGCAAGGTAGGAGAAATCACATGGTGAGACAGGAAGCCAGGTAACAGTGAAGCTACATTTACTCTTTTATGACAGCTTTCTTATGACAGCTAAATAAGGTCACTAAAACGAATCTCTTTCTAAGGTAGCATCCCCAGTGGCCCAGCCAACTCACAGTGGGCCCACCTCTTCAAGTTCTATCATCTCTTAGCATCATTACACTGGGGGACTAGACTTTGAACATTTGAACCCTTGCAGGACAGATTATACCTAAACCTTAGCTTAGGTATAACTTAATAAACCTAGTTTAAACCCAGCTTAAAAGGTGTTAAAGGACCTTAAAAGGTGTTGCATATTTACATACCTTTTTATGTAAATATAAACATAGGATATATGTTTATTTTGTATAGTAGGCCTTTGTTAGATGTATTGCTGGTAAAGATCTTCTCCCAGTCTGTTGGCTGTCTTTCTGGTTTAGTAACTATAGTCCTTGCTGTGCAGAAACTTTTTATTTTGATATAATCCTATTTGTCAAGTCTCATTCATATATATATATATATATATATATATATATATATGAGACGTCTACCTTGTTATTCACTAATAGGTAAGAGGAGAAAGATGTACTGAAGGGTTGATGAATGTAGTTATGGATTTCCCAGAGCCAAGAACAAGTTTCTGTTTGCTGTTCTTTATGCTTTAGGAGACATGAATAGAAGAGAGAAAGTATAATAGACAGGGAAGCAGCTGTTTTACTGTCAACATAAAATTAAGAGTTGGCAAGAGCTTTTTTATTTAAATCATAAATGAGAAAAGAAAATAGGTCTGAATGGAAATACTCATAAAAGGGGGTCTATTTTCTCTGTCTCTGTCTCTCTTTTGGTGCTGGTTCCTTGGGCTTGAACTCAGGGCCTACAGCTCCACTTAAGGCTTTTTGCTGACTAATCCAAGAATCTCACATACTTTCCTGCCTATGCTGAGGTTTTGAGCCTTGACCCTCAGATCTAAGCCTCCTGCTAAGATTACAGATGTGAGCCACCTGAACCTTGTTTTTGCTTTTTTTTTTTGTAGACCTCACCTCTATTGGCTCTGACAGCCCTATGGTGATTAGTGTTAGGTTTTGCATTTTGAGCATGCGTATACTTAATTTTCTTTTAGTATTTTAATAATGTCTGCCCAAAGAATTTAAGTATTGGGTATGATAATGGAAAAAGTTTGTGTGGCTGTAGGAAAATGGAGGAGGAAGTTAATGGTACTCAGGTTCCAGAGCGGGTGACCCTCAGCTTTTCAGCTCAAGGCTAGAGCTCTACCACTTGAGCCAAAATACCACTTCTGGCTTTTTCTGCTTATGTGGTGCTGAGGAATTGAATGTAGGGCCCCATGAATGCAAGGCAAGCACTCTACCACTAAGCCACCTTCCCAGCTCTTTTTTTTTTTTTTTTTTGAGGTTGTTGCAAATGGCCTTGTTTCCGTATATAAAAAGTCTACTGAGGGCTGGGAAGGTGGCTCAGTGGTAGAGTGCTTGCCTTGCATGCATGAGGCTCTGGGTTCGATTCCTCAGCACCATATAAGCAGAAAAAAAAAGCCGGAAGTGGTACTGTGGCTCAAGTGGTAGAGTGCTAGCCTTGAGCTGAAGAGCTGAGGGACAGCACCCAGGCCCAGAGACCGGACCCCCCCAAAAAAAAGTCTACTGATTTTTGTGGGTTAATTTTATATCCTGTTACTTGCCAAAGTTATAGATAAGCTCGAAGAGCTTGGGGATGGGTCTTTTGGATCTTTTAGATATAAGATCATGTCATGTTGCTTTGGGAGAATAAAAGATTTCAGTAAGACTAATAGCTTCAAATGTAAAAGAGGAAAGGTCAAGAATTTTATATTTAAGTAAGTTAGTTTTCAGTAAAATAATGAAATAATAAATCTTGAATTATCTAGGAAAAAAAGATCATGTCAGCTGCACATAGGGATTGTTTGACTCCTTTCCCTATGTGAATTGCTTTTATGTCTTTATTCTTGCCTTATTCCTCTGGCTAGGAATTCCAGAACTTTACTGAAGAGGAGTATAGGGAGTGGACATCCTTACTTTGTTCCTGATTTTAGAGGAAATGGTTTTAGTTTTTCACTGTTCAGTAGGATGTTGGTTGTCATATAAAGAAGATATGTTCCTTCGATTCCTAACTTCTCCAGAGGTTTTTTTTTTGGGTCAGTCATGGGTCTTGAACTCTGGGCCTGGGCGCTGTCCCTCAGCTCTTCAGCTCAAGGCTAGTGCTCTACCACTTGTGCCACAGCACCACTTTGCGTTTTCTGGTGGTTAGTTGGAGATAAGAGTCTCATGGACTGGCCCGGGCTGGCTTTGAACTGCGATCCTCAGATCTCAGCCTCCTGAGTAGCTAGGATTACAGGCATGAGCAATCAGCGCCTGGCTTTTTTTTAAAATAACATGAATGGGTGTTAGATTTTTTTTGGGGGGGGGTCCAGTCGTGGGACCTGAACTCAGGGCCTGGGCGCTGTCCCTCAGCTCTTCAGCTCAAGGCTAGTGCTCTACCACTTGAGCCACAGTGCCACTTCCGGCTTTTTTCTTTTTGCTTATGTGGTGCTGAAGAATCGAACCCAGGGCCTCAGGCATGCAAGGCAAGCGCTCTACCACTGAGCCACCTTCCCAGCCCCTGGGTGTTAGATTTTTGTCCAAGACTTTTTCTGCATCTATAGAGATGATCATGTGGTTCTTGTCTTCACTTCTGTTGATGTGATGTATTATGATTATTGATTTATGTATGTTAAACCAGCCTTGCATCTCTGGGATAAAACCCAGATCATAAAATGATCATAATGAATAATTTTTTAATTATATGCTGAATTATTTTGGCTAGTATTTTATTGAAGAGGGAGCTTTGCATCTGCATTCATCAGAGATTCTGGTCTGTATTTATCTTTTTTCATTGGTTTTGGGATGAGTGTGATGCTGGGTTCATAACATGAATTTGGAATTGATCCTTCTGTTTCTTTTCCTGGAAAAGTTTGAGGAGTACTAGTCTGAGTTCAATTTTAAAAGTCTTACAGAATTCAGCTGTGAATCCATCAGGACCTAGGCTTTTCATTGCTACCAAGCTTTTTTTTTTTTTTTTTGTGGGGTGGCCAGTCCTGGGGCTTGAACTCTGCCTGGGCTGTGTCCCCTAGCTTGATCGAGGCTACACTCTACCATTTGAGCCACAGTGCCACTTCTGGCTTTTTCTGAGTAATTTATTGGAGTTAAATGTCTCACAGACTTTCCTGCCTGGGCTGGCTTCGAGCCGTGATCATCTGATCTCAATCTCCTGAGTAGCTAGGATTACAGACATGAGCCACCAGCACCCAGCTTGCCAGAAAGCTTTTTAAAATAGCTTTTTTTTTTTTTTTGCCAGTCCTGGGGCTTGAACTCAGGGCCTGGGTGATGTCCCTGAGCTTTTGTGCTCAAGGCTAGCATTCGATCACTGGAACCACAGCTCTACTTCTGACTTTTTTGGTGTTTAGTTGGATAAAGAGTTTCATGGATTGTGGAGCTGTGGCTCAAAGTGGTAGGGTGCTAATCTTTAGCAAAAATCTCAAGGAGTTTCCTGTCCAAAATGGCTTCAAACTGTGACCCTCAGATCTCAGTCTCCTGAGGAGCATTACATTTGTAGCCATGTGTATATTTGCCCCCATTACATTCTCTTGTCCTGTTTCCCAGGCAAGGAATGTGATAGATGACTATTAAATCCAGGAGATGAATTTTGCCTGGGCATCATTTAGATTTAGTATAGTTTGAATATTTTTTTATTTCTATAAATCATAAGAAACCTCATAACGATTGTTGATCAGTTGACTCTCTTTTTGTAGGTCTATTTCTGGTTCCCTGTTCTGGTTCATTGGTCTGTCTGTCTTTTGCCATGCCCTCTTGACAATATAGCTTTGGGTAGTATGTCTTAAAGTTCAGTGAAGTACTCCTACTGTATTCTTCATGGTTTTTATTTTTGTTTTGCTATTTGTGAATTTTTGCTTTTCTATACATAAGAATCAGTTTGTTTGATTTCCATAAAATAACTTATTGGGTGTTTGACTGGATTTTTTTTTTTTTTATTGGTTGTGGGACTTGGTTTGGGTGTTATCCCTTAGCTCTTTTGTTCAAGCTAGCACTCTTCCTCTTTGAGCCATAGCTCCACTTTGACCGAAATTACGTTGAATCTGTAAATTAACTTGGAAAAAAGTGGACATCTTAAGCATATGGAACATCTCATATCTCATCATTTAAGTATAATGCTATCTATAGATTTTTGGCAGATATTCCTTATCAAGTTGAGGAAGTTTCTCTGTTTGTGTAGTTTGCTTATTGTGTATGTGTGTTGGATTTTGTCAAATGCTTTTTCTGCAACTATTGGTATTTCTTCTTTAACCTGCTGATGTGATGGATCACGGTAATTGATTTTTGAATATTTAACTAGCTTTGAATACCTGGGTAATTCCACATTTTGATATGTATGGTTACTTGTATACACTGCTGAATTTGCTTTGCTTGTATTTTGAGGAGTTTTGCATTTATGTTTATGGAGAGATACTGGCTTGCTTATAGTTTTCTTTTTTTGGAATGTCTATCTGGTTTTGATATTAGTGTTATACTGGTTTCATAAGATAATTTAGGACTTGTTTTTCTCTACCTGCATTTTCTGAAAGAGCTAATACACTTAAAGTATTTAGTAGGTATGATCTGTGAAATCATCTGGGAGTGGTGTTTTCCTTCTTGGAAAGTTATTAATGCTTACCATTTTTAATGGTAGTATTGGAATTTGAAGTCAGAATTTTATACTTACTAGGCCTGTGTTCTATCAGTTGAGCCATACTTCCAGCCCAGATTTTTGCTGGTCATTTTGGAGATGGACATTTTTCTGCCCTGGCTGAGGTCAAATTTTAATCCTTCAGATTTTAGCCTCCTGAATAATTAGGATTACAGTTGTGAGTCACAGGTACCTGGCTTGAAAGTTATTATTGGTGCAGTTTCTTCCAAAGGCATAGTCAGATTGTGTATTTCTTCTCAGTGAGTTTTGGTAAAATTTGGCTTCCAAGGAATTGCTCTATTTCATCTATATTACCAAATTTGCAGGTATTGATTTTTGTTGTTGTTGTTGATTGGCCTGGGTGCTGTCCCTAAGCTCTTTTGCTTAAGCTAGCACTCTACCACTTTGAACCACAGCTCCAATTCTGGTTTTCTGGCAATTAATTGGAGGTAACAGTCTCACGGACTTTCCTGCCTAGTCTGGCTTTGAACCATGATCCTCAGATCTCAGCCTCCTGAGTAGCTAGGATTACAGGCATGAGCCCCAAACTCAGGCTGCATTGAGTTGTTTGTGGGCACAATCTTCCAATTTCTTTTTACTTATAAGTCACTATGGATAGTATTGTTGATAATTTTTATTTTTTTTATCCTGGTGTTAATAATTGTGTATTTTCTCTAATGTGGTTAGAGATTTATCAACTTTGTTGATATTTTCAAAGTAACAGCTTTTAGTTGATTTTCATTTCTTCCTGCAGTTTTATGGATTTCTGCTCTAAAATTCCTTTTCTGGGTCTGGTCTTACAATATAGTTTGTTAATGTGGAAGTTAAATGACTGAATTTATTTAGCCATATTGTATCAAGTGCTGTAAATTTCCTTTTAAGCATTGTTTCCAATGCATATCACATGTTTAGATAAAAATTTTTTGGGGGGGTCCAGCCTGAACTCTGGGCCTGGGTGCTGTCCCTCAGCTCTTCAGCTCAAGGCTAGCACTCTAACACTTGAGCCACAGTGCCACTTCTGGCTTTTTTCTTTTTTTGCTTATGTGGTGCTGAGGAATTGAATCCAGGGCCTCATGCATGCAAGGCAAGTGCTCTACCACTAAGCCACCTTCCCAGCCCTTATGTTTCTGTTTATTTTTATTTATTTTTGGTGCTGGTCCTGGGGCTTGAACACAAGGCCTTGGTGATGTCCCTGAGCTTTATTTGCTCAAGGCTCTATCACTTGAGCCACAGCTCTACTTCTCCCAGCCCCCATGTTTAGATAAAATTTTTATTTGTATTTGCCTAAAGTATTTTGATCATGTGTTATATAAAAGTGTGTTGTATAATCTACAAAATCTTTAAAAAAATTTCAGGTATCTTTCTTTCATTGATAGCTGGTTTAATTCCATTATGGTCTGAGAGCATTCGTAGTATGGCTTGTTTTTAATAATTTTGGAAATTTCTTGACTGCTTTTACTTAAAATACTTCCATTTTTTTCTTTCTGGTGTTTCTATCATGCACAGTATACCTTTTCTAGTTGTCCCACAGTGGTTTTGCTTTTTTAAATTTGCTTTTGCCTTTTTATTTTTTTACATCCCCCACAATATTAACCAGCTCTTTTAACTTCCTGGTTTGCTTAAATAAAAGCTTTGCCATGTACATGCCTTGTAATTTTTTTAAATCTACTCAAATAGATGATTGGGTAAGTAGCTTGCTAACATGAAGTTTCTGGGGAGTTAGGCTGTGTTTAATGTTGCTAGGTATTTGAATTCATTGTAGATGTCAGAGACTTCATTTTCTTCTAGTTTCCCTGCTTTTGTTGTCTTTCTTGTTTTCAGTTTCCCTTGAAACTTCTTATATAGAGTCTGTTGTAGCTCCTTTAGTGATTATCTGTTATTTGGAGCTTTGTTGATACCGTAATAAGGTATTAAGAAAGGTATTTTTTTTTTTTTTCTTACTGGGGTTTGAACTCAGAATCTTGAACTGAGACAGATGCTCTACTTTGAGACACACCACCAGCCAGGGGAAGAGGAAATGTTTTATAGTCTTAAGATGAAATCCATTTGTTTCTGTTTTTTATTGGGGTAAGGATGATCTTCTAAAGACTTTAGCATCCTCCCTACTCCCATCTTCAGTTCTGTTGGGAAAATTAGAACCAGAGAAGGGTATATAAAGTAGTTTCCTTGAAGGAAGGGAAGGCATTTGTGAAGAGACAGAGAATTCTGAGCTTATTTCAAGAAGGTTACTTTCTAATTTCACCAGCCCAAGCCTAGAGGAGTCAAAGGGACTCTCCAGTTAACTAGCAAAATGTGGGCTAGAGGTGTGACTCAAGGTGTAGAATGACAGCTGTTGAGAATGCAAGGCCCTGAATTAAAGTCCTAGTACCAGCACCAAAAATTTTCAATTAGCCACATAGATGTACGGTCTAGTTTCTGCATGAGAAACTATTGATCTAAATACATTATATTGCACTACATGTCTGAGATCCAGGAAGTGAGTCTCTTGATTACTGTAATTTAATTGTGTTTTAAAATTGGAAAGTGTGGCTGAGAATGTGGCTTAGTGGTAGAGTGCTTGCCTAGCATGCAGGAAGCCCTGGGTTTAATTCCTTGGTACTGTATAAACAGAAAAGGCCAGAAGTGGCACTGTGGCTCAAGTCGTAGAGTGCTAGCCTTAAACACAAAAGAAGCTCAGGAACAGTGCTCAGGCTCTGAGTTCAAGCTCCAGGACTGGCAAAAATAAATAAAATTGGAAAGTCTGACTCCTCCAACATTGGTCTTTCTTTTCAAGATTATTTTGGCTCTTCAGGATCCCATGCATTTCCATATTAATTTTAGGATCAGTTTGTCACTATGAAAAAGCAAACAGTTTTTTGTAATCTCTAGAGTAATTTGATGAATATTGTCTCCATCTGAAGCCTTCACATCCATGGTCATGACTTTTCTTTTATTTCAGTTTTAATTTCTTTCACCAATGTCTTGTAGTTAGCGCTCAAGTCTTATACTTCTTGTATTATTATTATTATTATTATCACTACTACTACTACTATTATTATTTTTGTAAGTCATGGGACTTGAACTAGGGGCCTGAGTACTGTCTCTGAGCTCAAGGCTAGTGCTCTACCACTTGAGCCACAGTGCCACTTCTGGACTTTTCTGAGTAGTTTATTGGAGATAAGAGTCTCACAGACTTTTCCTGCCCAAGCTGGCTTTGAACTGCAATCCTCAGATCTCAGCCTCCTGAGTAGCTAGGATTGTAGGATGAAACACTAGCACCTGGCTTACTACATAAATTTACTCCTAGCTGGATGCTGGTGGCTCATGTCTGTATTCCTAGCTATTCAGGAGGCTGAGATCTGAGAATTTCAGTTCGAAGCTAGCCCAGGCGGGAAAGTCCATGAGACTCTTCATCTCCAGTTACCTAAAAGGAGAGGGTGGCATTGTGGCTCAGTAGAGCACTAGCCTCGAGCAAAAGAGCTCAGGGACAGTGAGTGTTCAGGCCCCTGTTCAAGCCCCCAAGCGACAAAAAAATAAAATAAATTTATTCCCAAGTATTTTTTACTCTGTTGTGGTTTCCTTGAATTTACTTTCAAATTATTTATTGACAGTGTTCAAAAATTGTAGGTTTTTGCATGCAGTATGCAAGTTTGTTGAACTCTAGCTCGTTACTTTTAGCATAAAATTTTCTGCATATGAGATTGTCATTTATGATAGAGGATATTTACATATTCCTCTCCCATCTGAATGGCTTTTGTTTCCTTTTCTGTCATTGTAGAAGAACTTCACATTATTGGTTGAATACAGGTTGTGAGAGGACATTCTTTTGTTCCTGATCTTGAAAGGAAAGCATTTATTTATTTATTTTTGGTCTGTCGTGGGGCTTGAACCCTGTGCTTGGGCATTGTCCCTGCACTCTTTAGCTCAAAGCGAGCGCTTTACTGCTTGAGCCACAGCGCACCACTTCCTGCATTTATTCTTTGTTGCTAAGTATGATTCTAGCTATGGAGTTTCTATATATGTTCCTAGTCATGATGAATAACTTCTCTTTTCACTTTGGCTTAGTTTTTCATCATGAGTGATGGATTTTGTTCTGTTTTTCCTGCCCCCTCCCCCTCTTTTTGTGGTGCTGGGGATCAGACTTTGGTGCATGATAAGTTGATGCTTTACCATTGAGCTGCATCCCTAACCCCATGCCTGTAATCCTAGCTACTCAGAAGGCAAAGATCTGTGGATCATGACTCAAAGCCAGTCCAGGCAGAAAAGTCCAAGAGACTTTTATCTCCCAATTAATTAGCAAAAAAGCTTCGGCAGCTTGAGTGAAAAGCCATGTAAGAGCATGAGCCTCTGAGTTCAAACTCTGGTGCTGGTTGCATGCAGGCATGTACAAAAGGCACATTAACTCCCACTTTGCTTTTATAGGGTACCATTTGCCTTTTGGGAGGCGTAATTTTTATATAATTGAGGACAGGCAAAACTGTAGATTATACAACAATTTCAACACAGCTGATGATGACATAGGATTGAGAATTCTCTGCATCAACTGAATTAATAGGGGCCAGGGAACTTAAAAGCTTTTTTGAAATTTCCTTGATTTAAGAATGATTTCTTAAAAATTTTTGCCACCCATGGTCAGAATTGCAGTTAATATTACTAAGATGGGTGCTAGTGGTTCATACCTATAATCTTAGCTACTCAGAAGGCTGAGAGATTTGAGGATCACAGTGTGAAGCCATCTTGAGCAGGAAAGTCCAGGAGACTCATCACCAGTTAACCAGCAAAAAGTGGAGCTGTGGCTCAGGTGCCAGCTTTGAGCTGGGACAACACCCAGGATTCCAGAGTTCAGACCAAAAGTAAGAATAATGGCATGTAATAATCTGCAAACAATTCAGGCTTCCAGTGTAAGGAAATACTTATTTCACTCCAGATTTTGCATTTGGTTCTTGGTTTAGTATGTTAGGCTGCTATAACAAAGCCTTTTGTACTGAGTAATTTATAAGCAACATAAACTCACTTTGGGAAGCTAGGAAGTTCTTGATCCAGACACATCAGATTTGTTTTCTGGTGAGAACGCATCTCTACTTCATAGATGGCACATGGTGCATTCTCAAGCCTTTTTCATAAGGATCTTCATCCTGTTTCTGAGAGTAGAACCCTTATGATCTGACCACGCTCCCAAAGGCCCTGCAACATAGCAACATAGGAATGTTAGGGGACAAAAACATTTGGGCCCTAGCAATTATTTTTTGTTGTTTCCTTTTCTTTGTCAAGATTTCCTGTCTCTTCATTTAAAATAATCAGACTTCCCCATTTGATCATGATAATAATTGGTAACAGTTTTAATGGCTATATGGGTTATTTCTATCATCTGAATCTTGTCAAAGTGGTTCTCTGACTTTTTTTTGTCAGTCATGGGGCCTGAACTCTGGGCCTGGGCGCTGTCCCTCAGCTCTTCAGCTGTAGACTAGTGCTCTACCACTTGATCCTCAGCCCCACTTCTGGCCTTTTCTGCTTATGTGATGCTGAGGAATCGAACCCAGGGCTTCATGCATGCAAGGCAAGTACTCTACCACTGAGCCACCTTCCCAGCCCCTCTGACTTTTTTTTTTATTGAACTTGATCTTGTTTCCTTTATTCCCCTTATGTCAAATAATTGTCTCCTGTTACATTATCTATCAATTGACTTTAAAATCCTGAATGCCATTTTAAATCTAATATTAGTAAGCTGTTTTGTCTGTGCTAATTATTGCTTCTTAATCCCATGAATTTTTTCTGTTCTCTTTTGCCTTGTCTTTCCACCAAAGTGTATCCTCAAATAGTTCTTTTGTGAGTGTGTGTTAATAAACTACTAGCTTTGATATTCCTAAAAATCTTTATTTTTAAACATCATTCTTGTGGCTTTACCTGGGAATTTAAAATTGTTCAGAGGTGGGGAATGTAGACCATATAAAGCCCACAGTATCACTTTAGATATGCTTCTAGTTGACAAGCCTCTTGGCCATCTGTCCGCATTGATAATTTTACATGGCCTGTGAATGATGTTATCAATATCCAAATGGCCCCTGAGCCCACCCCTGATAGGTTGAAAGTCCTTTACCCGTAATATTTTGAACCTGTTGCATTGCTTTTGTCATTGACTGTTAATCCAATTGTCATTGGTTGGCAGTAATTTGCCTTTTCTCTGGTTGTTTCTTCTCTCCTTTTCTTTCTCTACTTCTCCCCATTTCTTCTTGGAAGCTTCCTCTCCTCCTCCCTCTCTCTCTCTCTCTTTTTTTGGTCAGTCATGGGGTTGAACTCTGGGCTTGGGCGCTGCCCCTGTGCTCTTCAGCTCAAGGCGAGCTACAGTGCCACTTCTGGTGTTCTAGTGGTTTATTGGAGATAAGTTTCACAGACTTTCCTGCCCAGGCTGGCTTTGAACCGTGATTCTCAGATCTCAGCCTCCTGAGTAGCTAGGATTACAGGTGTGAGCCACTGGCGCCCAGACTCCCTCTCTTCTTTACTAGGGTTTGAAGTCTGGGCCTTGGGCTTGCTCAACAGTGCTCTAACTGAGCCAAGTTTGTAGGTCTGGCTGTTTCAAGATAGCAGATAGGATTTCACTATTTGTCCAGGAACATACCTGGTCTGTAGTACTTGAAGCCTCTTCTGTAACTGAGATAATAGGCATGCACCAGAGGGATCAACTATTGGTTGAGAAGGAATTTCACAAATTTTTCTTAGGCTGGCCTCAAACTATGGTACTCCTAATCTCAGCCTCCTGTGTAAGGATTATAGGTGTCAGCCACCTGGTAAGACTGCTGTTGAGACTATGTCTATCATTGATATTTTCAAAATGTCTTGCATGTGAATTGATTTTAAGTTTCCTCAGTATATGATATAAACTGTCAAGTCAGCAATGTATTTTTTAATTCTGGAAAATTACTAGTTAAAATATCTTGGCAAGCCGGGTGCTGGTGGCTCATGCCTGTAATCCTAGCTACTCAAGAGGCTGAGATCCTAGGATTTTCAGTTCAACAAGCCAGCCCAGGTAGGAAAGCCTGTGAGACTCTTAACCAATAACCAGAAAACCGGAAGTGGCACTATGGCTCAGGTGGTAGAACACTAGCTTTGAGCTGAAGAATTGAGAGACAGCACCCAAGCCCAGAGTTCAAGCCCCACGACCACCACCAACAAAAAATCTTGGCAATTACCTTTATTCTGCTGATATCTTTACTTTTTCATGATGGTGATTCCTTTTTCCTTTTATATAAAAGAAAATCGACTGGGTGCTGGTGGCTTATGCCTGTAATACTAGCTATTCAATAGGCTGAGATCTGAAGATCTTGATTCAGAGCCAACTCGGACATGAAAGTCTGTGAGACTCTTATCTCCTGTTAACTACTAGAAAACTAGAAAACCCACTTTCATCTTTTTTAAAAAAATTGTTGATTTTTTTTTTTGCCAGTCCTGGGGCTTGAACTCAAGGCCCATGTGCTGTCCCTGAGTTTCTTTTGCTCAAGGATAGCTTTCTATCACTTGAGCCACAGTGCCACTTGTGACTTTTTCTGTTTTTGTGGTACTGAGGAATCAAGCCCTGGGCTTTGTGCATGCTAGGCAAGCACTCTACCACTAAGCCACATCCCTAGCCCTTCATTTTTATTTTATTTTTGTTTAACATTCCCTTCTTCCCTTTCTCCCCTCCCTCCCTGGCCTCACACTTGCCAAGCAGGCATTCTAGTACTTAAGCAATGGCTTTAGACTGGGGTGTTTTGTTTTGTTTTGTTTTTTATGTATTTTTCAGATAAGGTCTTATACTTTTTTGCCCAGGTTGACTTCACACTAGTATCTTCCTATCTAAACTTTTTATAGAGCTGGGGCTACAGGCTTCAGCTGTTCCCAGTTTGTTTACTAAAATGAAGTATCATGAAATTTTTACCCTGGCTGGCTTTGAACTGAGAGCCTTCCATATCTCCTTCTCTCTACTAGCTGGATTATAGGCACACCCAGCCAAGTTTTACATTTTTCTTAGTTTTGGTCCTCTTTTTTCTTTCTTACAAATTCATTTATTTTTTTTTTAATTCCTTGACTTTTACTCCAGACCACTTCTATATTGCAGTTTACAATCCTTACTTCAGGCTTACTCAGGCAGTATTTTAGATTCATTCATTGTTGCTTTCAGTAACTAGTTCAGATCCTGGACAAGAACTTTTCTTCTCTCTCTTGCCTATTCAGTAGGCAGCCGTGTTAAATGGAACCAGGTAATAAGTGATTAAGTACTATCATTTTTTTCTCTAGCCTCCTTTCAGAAGAATCATATTCCAGTCTTTGGCATTAAGCAGTGGTGAATGCTCTTCTGTAGAACATTCGCCATCCTTGTTTCTTGCAGGAAGGGAGAATTTAGAGATGCCGAGTGAATACTCACAATACCAGAGCTCAGAGTTTCTCATTAAGTACTTACATTTTAGGTTGTACTTGTAGCAAATACAAATTGAGTAGACTTCTTGATTGAACATCTCAGTGTTGTTTTTATCATTCTTTGGCTTACTCACTGAGGGCTCTTGGTAGTATTGTTCAGGAATTTTGGCTGGTACTTTTAGTATCCAGTAGGGGGAATACTTTTTTTTTTCTAGAGGTTTTGTCTTTCAGTTAGAATTTTGTAGTTTTACATGTGAATTTAAAAAACCATTTTGTCTGGTTTATGAAATTGGATTGGAATCTGTGTTGAAACACATTATATATATATTATATACAGAGAGATATATACATAGATATGGAGCTTCTGCTTTTAGAAAGATTGCTGTTTTTATGTTGGTTGTCAAATTATCCAGAAACACACTGGATTTGTTGCTTTTACTGTATTTTGAGCTTCACTTAAGAATGTTATTCCTGCCTGTAGTTTCTTTTTTTTTTTTTCGTTAACAAAGCAGTCAATCCCTTTATTTTTAAAAATTTTTATGTACACATAGGAACGATCTTATAATGTACATTCAATATAGAAAGCTTTATATAGTTGATAATGTATAGAACATTTCACAATTACACTAATCTCTTACATTAACATCTTGACATCCATTTTTACTTTTTCAAAAAAAATTTTTTTTTCTTTTTGCATGAGTTCCTCTTCATTTAGTTTGTAAAGCCAGGTATCCTGCCTGTAGTTTCTATAGTTTGGCTGATGTTTTTATACATTGTTTCTGTTCCTAGCTGTTTTTCTTTCTTTTTTTTTTTTTTGGTCGGTCGTGGGGCTTGAACTCTGGGCCTGGGCGCTGTCCCTCAGCTCTTCAGCTCAAGGCGAGCACTCTACCACTTGAGCTACAGCACCACTTCCGGTTTTCTGGTGGTTTATTGGAGATAGGAGTCTCACAGTCTCTCCTGCCCAGGCTGGCTTTGAACCGCGATCCTCAGATCTCAGCCTCCTGAGTAGCTAGGATTACAGGCGTGAGCCACCAGCGCCCAGCTCTAAAATGTTTTTCTTATGTCTGTTGTTTTGCCAGGATACCTAGTTCCAATCACTTCTGGTAGGTTCTGTGTTTAGTATGTACATAATCCTAATGCAAAGAAATAACTACCATTTTTCTTTTAATGGTTCTACTGGTTTATTGTATTTTCATGTGAAATTTACCTAAAAACCTTCGAAGACAATATTAACAACATACCTCCATATTCCTGAGGTTAATGACATGGTTTTAGAGTTTCACTGCTGATGGTCTAGCTTGTGTTGGGTTTGGGAAAAGTGTCAAATTGAGTAATTTCCTTTTATTCATGTTATACTAGGGCTTTTTTTTTTTTTTTGGATCGGTCATGGGGCCTGAATTCTGGGCCTGGGCTCTGTCCCTCAGCTCTTCAGCTCAAGGCTAGAGCTCTACCACTTGAGCCACGGCACCACTTCCAGCTTTTTTTTTTCCCTTGGGGTTCATTTCGCCTAACATCAACTTTTGAACCCAGGGCCTCATGCATGCAAGGCAAGCGCTCTTCCACTTAGCCACCTTCCCAGCCCATGAGTACATTTCTTATCAAGCATTGTATCCTCCTCCTTTGTTTCCCCTTCCCAGCCTTGCCCTGCCCCCCCCCAATCCTTTCCCCCCTTCCACACCAAAGTTGTAAAGTTCATTTTTGACATGACAACTTGTACTTCTCATGGCTGCAGCGGGTCCACCTGTATTCTTATTTAAACAACTTGTTTTTCCCCTTCCCCTCCACAAATTATACCGACATCAAATACAGTGAAAGCAGGGGTTATACTGTGGGGGAGGGACATACAAAGCAACAAAAAAATAATCTTATAAATGCGTTAGAAAGAAATGCATGAAAGAAAAAAAAACATTCGAATACATATCTTAGGGTTCATTTTCCTAACATCACCTTATCTGACCTTTCCTGCTTGACTCATACATATATTAGATATTGCAAATAAGGGAAACCATGGGACCTATGTTTCTTTGGGCTTGGCTTACTTCATTTAATATAATTTTTTTCAAGTCTTTCTATTTCCTAACAAATGGGGCAATGTCAAAAAATATGGAACGCTTCACGAATTTGCATGTCATCCTTGCGCAGGGGCCATGCTAATCTTCTCTGTATCGTTTCAATTTTTAGTATATGTGCTGCCGAAGCGCGCACCACTTCCAGCTTTTTCTGCTTATGTGGTGCTGAGGAATCGAACCCAGGGCCTCATGCATGCAAGGCAAGCACTCTACCACTGAGCCAGCCCCAATATACTAGGGTTTTTTTTTTTTTTGGGTTCAGTCATGGGGCCTGAACTCTGGGCCTGGGCGCTGTCCCTCAGCTCTTCAGCTCAAGGCTAGCGCTCTACCACTGGAGCCACAGCACCACTTCCGGCTTTTTTCTTTTTGCTTATGTGGTGCTGAGGAATCGAACCCAGGGCCTCATGCATGCAAGGCAAGCACTCTACCACTGAGCCACCTTCCCAGCCCCTATACTAGGGTTTTTATAAGAAATAGTAACAACTTTTTCAGGTGCTATTGTAAATTTTGATACTAATATGGCCACTGAGGCTTTTAATAAGCTATACTCAATTTTCTCTTTCATTTAGTTTTTTTTTGGGGGGTCCGGCCGTGGGGCCTGAACTCTGGGGCTGGACGCTGTCCCTCAGCTCTTCAGCTCAAGGCTAGCGCTCTACCACTTGAGCCACAGCACACCACTTCCGGCTTTTTTCTTTTTGCTTATGTGGTGCTGAGGAATTGAACCCAGGGCCTCACGCATGCAAGGCAAGGGCTCTACCACTGAGCCACCTTCTCAGCCCCTTCATTTAGTTTTCTCAAAATATTTTTTATTGAGATTAAGTGATTACATTATATAAATATCACAGATTTCACAGTATTGTAGGATAGTGATACTTAAAAGTCACAAACACATTTTAACCTTCACAAGGCAAATTGTCATTATCTTTGTCTATAAAGTTTGTGAATTCTATAAGCTTTGACCATACAACTATTTCTTCCATGTTGGGTGATATGTATATTTCCTTTTGCTTAGTGTTAGCTGTCTGTCTTTCCCTCTCATTCCCTCCCTCCCTTTGCTGCCCTTGAGTTGCTTAGTTCATTTTCATCAGTGTCCAGTGGAGCTAATGGGCCCCTCTGTTTTATTTTTTCTTGTTTCCCTCTGATTCTGTGCCTTTATCCTAGCTTCCCTCAGATGTGCACATATGTATACCATATATGAGGTCATGGAGTCATTTAGAAATTATGACAAATTATGTAGATGTCCTTTGTTTCTTACGTCCCATTTACTTTGTCATATCTCCTTGCATTTTGGATTTAACATCCACATATCAGGGAGGACCGTGTGCCATTTGTCTCTCTGATCTTGGCTTACCTCGCTCAAAATGATTTGCTCTAGTTCCATCCATTTCCTTGCAAATGCTATTAATCATTTCTAATGGCTGTATAATGTTCCATTGTATAGCTACCACAATTTTTGGATCCATTCATCTGTAGTGGGGCATCTGGGTTGTTTCCATATCTTGGCTATTGTGAACAATGCCACAATGAACATGGAGTCCTTGTATTCTGGTTCCTGTTGTTAGGGTAGATGCCTAGGAGTGGTATGGCTCTGTCATAGGGGAGGTCTATATTTAGCTTTCTGAGGTATCTTCAGATGGCTTTTCAAAGTGGTTGTATTAGTGTACATTTCCACCAGCAATACAATAGGGTTCCTCTTTTTCCGCATACCCACCAGCATTTGTCGTTGGCTGAATTTAGGATGTGGGTAAAGGTTGTATCTCAGGGTTGTTTTTATTTGCATTCCCTTTATGCCTAGAGATGATGAACATTTCTTCATGTGTTTCTTTGCCATTTTTATCTCTTCTTCTGAGAAGTGTCTTTTTAGTTCCCTTGCCCATTTCATGATTGGTTTGTTAGATTTGTGAGGGATTAGTTTCTTGAGTTCCCTGTATATCGTGGCTGGTTTGTTAGATTTGTGAGGGATTAGTTTCTTGAGTTCCCTGTATATCGTGGCTATTAGGCCTTTGTCTGATAATGTTGCTGGTAAATATTTTTTCTCAATTGGTTGTCTTTCTAGTTTGGCAGTTATGTCTTTAGCTGTGCAGAAACTTTTTATTTTAAGGTAGTCCCATTTTTTGTCTCTCTCCCAATTTGTTGTAACCCTGGGACTCTCTCTGTTCAGGAAGCTCCTGCTGTGCCTGTAAGTTCAAGTGTCTCTCCTACTCTGTCCTGCAGTAATTTCAGAGTTTCAGGTTTGATGTTAAGGTCTTTCTTTAATCAATTTTGAGTTGATGTTAGTGCATGGTGATAGGCTGGGGTCACTTTTAGTTTTCTCAGCCGCCCAGTTTTCTCAGCACCAATAGTCGAAGAGGCTATGTTTCTTCCACTGTATGTCTTTGGCTCCTTTGTCAAATATCAGCTGAGTGTAGGTATGTAATTTTATTTGTGGATCTTCTAATCTGTTCCACTGGTCTTTGGGACTGTTCTGTGCCAATACCCAGCTGTCCTTGTTATGGCTCTGTAGTAGAGCTTGAAATGTGGTGTCCTGCTCCCTCCTGCATTGCTTCTTTTGCCTAGAATTGCTTTGGCTATTCTAGCTCTTTTGTTGTTCTATGTGAATTTTAGGATTGTTTTCTCTATTTCAGTAAAGAACATCATTGGGATTTTGGTGGGAATTGCATTGAATTTGTATATCGTTTTTGGCAGTATGGCCATTTTCACAATATTGATTCTGCCTATCCAAGAACATGGAAGGACTTTCCATTTCCTGGTGTCCTCTTTGATTTCTTTCTTTAGGTTTTTATAGTTTTCACTAAATAGGTCCTTTACTTCTTTGATTAGGTTAATTCCTAGATTTTATTTTTTGGGGGGGATTTTTGATTTCCTTTTCTGCTTGTACATTGTTGGTGTACAGAAAGGCAATTGATTTCTGTGGGTTAATTTTGTATCCTGCTACTTTGCCGAAGTGGTTTTTAAGTTCTAGGAATTTGGGAGTGGAGTTTTTGGGGTTGCTGAGGTATAATATCATGTCATCTGCAAATAGGGCTAGTTTAATTTCTTCCTTCCCTATGTGAATTCCTTTAATGTCCTTTTCTTGCCTATTGCTCTGGCTAAGGATTCCAGAACTATATTGAAGAGGAACGGAGATAGTGGGCATCCTTGCCTTGTTCCTGATTTTAGGTGAATTGGTTGTAGTTTTACCCTGTTTAATATAGTATTGGCTATTGGTCTGTCATATATGGCTTTTATTGTTTTAATGAATGTTCCTTCTATTCCTATTTTCTCCAGAGCTTTTAACATGAATGGGTGTTGTAGTTTATCAAAAGCCTTTTCTGCATCCATGGAGATAATCATGTGGTTCTTGATCTTGGTTCTGTTGATCTGATTCTTTCATTTAATTTTAAGTTTAGTGCTTTATATGCTTTTGAAAGTGTTCATTAACTTTAATCATTAACTACCTTATGTATTTATCTTTTTGGAGATTATTTTGTTGTAATTTTATAAATTAGTAAGTAATAGATGAAATCCCAGGTTTGATTCCTCAGTACCACATAAACAAAAAAAAAGTGGAAGTGGCCCTGTCGCTCAAGTGGTAAGAGTGCTAGCCTTGAGTAAAAGAAGCCCAGGTCCTGAGTTCAAGCCCCAGGACTGGCAAAAATAAATAAATTAGTAATTAAGAGTCCTTTGTTTAGGTAGACTTTATTTACCCAGCTTTTAGAAAATCTAAGGTCTACATTTTTCAGTATAATTTTGTTACCTATTTCAGATGTTTTTGTATACATTTTGTATATTTCAGTATGAATTTGCATCTCCCATTTGAGTGGACTAAATTTTCACTGTGTCCTTTTGGAAATATTTTTGTCTTATTTAACATTTATTTCCCTCACAAGTTTACTGATAGTTGTTTTGAGAAGTTGTATCCTAAATAATTATTTGTAGAGAAGGTAGACTTGTATAGAGTAAAATTATAGTATTTAAAAACAGTAAAATAGTTGGGTGCCAGTGGCTCATCATGCCTGTAAGACTAGCTACTCAGGAGGCTGAGATCTGAGGATCGTGGTTCAAAGCCAGTCACCACCAGTTAAGAAAACCAAAGTGGTGCTGTGGTTAAAGTGGTAGAGCTCTTGCCTTGAGCTGAAGAGCTGAGGGACAGTGCCCAGGCCCAGAGTTCAAGCCCCATGACACACACACACACACACACACACACACACACACGTAAAATATCTATAAGTTACTAAGACTTTGGGTGTATTTATGAGTGACTACTAAAGGAGTTTACTGAGAGTCTGTGCAAAAAGTATTTAATAATGCCAGTAGTAGCTATGTAATAAATTGTAATAGCATTTCTTGCAGTTGCACAGGAGTTTCATCTTGGTTCTGATAATGTTTGAGAATGTTTAGTAATTTTCATGTACATGACTATAACAATCTGCATTTCTCTTTTTTCCCCCCTTAACAGTTACATGGGAATTGGTCTTTCTGCTCAAGGTGTGAACATGAATAGACTACCAGGTACACTTACAATTGTTAACTGTTGTAGTCTGATGACTAGCTCTGTTTGATTAAAATTTTCAGGTAATCAAAATATAGGTACTAAGTTTTAACATTTTTAATCACCTATATTAGGAATTCTAAGTAGAAATATGGAGGGTTTTTCTTCCGTAGGAAAACATTTTATTTCATTTTGAATAACTTGGTTCCCCAGTTTTCCAAATGTATGGACAAAGATTCCCTGAACAAAACAAGAATATTTTCCAATTTAATATAATGCTCTTTAGCAAAACTTAACATGGTATATATACTTTTTTTTAACATTTCTTTTGTGTTTTGGCATTTAAATATCTACAATTTAAACATATACTCACATCAGCTACTTTAAATGTTTTTTTTTTTTACAAGTATGTGTGGGAGGAATGTGTGTTTGCAGGTATTGGGGTTTGAACTCAGAGCTTTGAGCTCTTACTCAATTTTTTTGTTCACACTAGTGCTTTACCAGTTGAGCCACTTCTTCAGTCCAACACTTTGCTGAATAATTGGAGATAGACTCTCAACTACTTTTCTCTCTGAGCTGGTTTCAAACTTCCTCCAGGTCTCAAACACCTGAGTAGCTAGGAATATAGGCATGAGCTGATACTACTAATGCTTGGCAGCTACTTGAAGTATTTTAATGTGACTGGTTTACTACCCATTCCATTCCTTTTTCATGAGAAGTAGTAGACTAATACTGCCATTATTAAAAGTGAGTCTAAGGAAGGTAGGATTTGGAATGCCAGAACTATTTCTTAATACTATTTCTCAGTGTTAAAAGTTGGTGGAGAACTTTTGGAAAATGACCAATTTAAAACAATATGAAGGGGGCAGGGGAGGTGGCTTAGTGGTTGAATACTTGCCTATCATGCATGAAGCCCTAGGTTTGATTCCTCAGTACCACATAAACAGAAATGCCAGAAGTGGTGCTGTGGTTCAAGTGGTAGAGTGCTAGTCTTGAGCAAAAAAAGTTCAGGGACAGGGCTGGGAAGGTGGCTCAGTGATATAGCACTTGCTTTGCATGCCTGAGGCCCTGGGTTCGAAAAAGCCGGAAGTGGTGCTGTGGCTCAAGTGGTAGAGTGCTAGCCTTGAGCTGAAGAGCTGAGGGACAGCGCCCAGGCCCAGAGTTCAGGCCCCACGACCAGACCCCCCCCCCCCCCCGCCCCTGCAAAAAAAAAAAAAAAGGTCAGGGACAGTGCCCAGGCCCTGAGTTCAGGCCCCAGGATTGGCAAAAAACAAACAAGAAACATAAGGTGCCTTGAAATAAGAAACAGGCAGGCAGTGGTGGCTCACCCTATAAACCTAGCTAGGAGTTGGCAATTAGGAGCATCATAGTTCAAAGCCAGCCAAGGCAAAAAGTTTGCAAGATTCCATCTGGGGGTCTAGTGGCTTTCATCTGTCATCCTAGCTGTGGTAGCAAGTGTAAATTTGTGAGTCATGGCATTCTGGCTTGGCCATAAAGCGAGACTGAACAGAATGAGCTAGAGATACGGTTCAAGAGCACCTGCTTACTAAGTAGAAAGCCCTGGAGTTCAAACCCCAGTATTCTAAAAAAATAAATAAAATTAATTAAATACCAGAGAAACAGGGAAACCAGGACTGCGGGGGGGGGGGGGGGGAGGGGGGGGCGGCTCCAGTATAAGAGCTCTTGTCTAGCTAACCAATGTAAGTCTCGATTCAATTTAAAAAATGAAGAGAGAAGTACACCAAAGTAGTATAACGGTGTTATCTAACAGTAAACAGATGTGTTGAATTGATACAAAATTTCCTTGTGTCTTTTTTCTTAAAATTATACTTGAGAGCTAGGATTTTATTTAAAAATTTCCTTTAGAAGTAAATTGAAGCCCGGCGCCGGTGGCTCATGCCTGTAATCCTAGCTACTCAGGAGGCTGAGATCTGAGGATTATGGTTCAAAGCCAGCCGGGGCAGGAAAGTCTGTGAGACTCTTATCTCCAATAAACCACTAGAAAACCGGAAGTGGCACTGTGGCTCAAGTGGTAGAGCGCTTGCCTTGAGCTGAAGAGCCCAGGGACAGCACCCAAGCCCAGAATTCAAGCCCCACGACCGGAAAAAAAAAAGATTAGGAGTAAATTGATAAGATATGTGTTGATAATTTTTTAATAGTGGTATAGAATGTCTGTAGTTCGGTATTGTGGTAAGATCATACATTGTCTGACTTGTATTTGGATCACTGGCTTGAAAAGCTTGCAGTAATTGAATAAGATAAAATCTTTTATTCTGTGGTGTGTTTGTAGATAGAGATTCAAATTAGAGCAAAATTCATTTGGTGTATTAGCATAAGAAACATGCATGGAAAACATCCTGCTGTGGGTATTGCCTATATGTTTACAATTTTTGGTAGAATTCCTTTCTGTTTAATACTTTAGTCTTTTGTTTGGTTAATTTATTTTTCTGAAGTTGTAAATGGTATTTTAATATAAAGTAATTATGTAGTGTAAATGTACATTTGGAAATTTTCTGTTCATATTATATTATATCTTGGACTATTCTGGCTTATCTTACATAAGTTAGCAAATAAATGTATTACTGAGGAGCCTTACTTTACAATGTAAATACACTGGACCTTTCTCTTCAGGTTGGGATAAACATTCATATGGTTACCATGGGGATGATGGACATTCATTTTGTTCTTCTGGAACCGGACAACCTTATGGACCAACTTTTACAACTGGCGATGTCATTGGCTGTTGTGTTAACCTTATCAACAACACCTGCTTTTACACCAAGAATGGACATAGTTTAGGTACTGAGAACGATGTATGCAAAATAACTTTTGCCATGGTAGTCATGTTTATTATGTGATTCTCCTTTGTATTTATCTCTAGAGATTGTTTCTTTAAGAAATAAGACTTACATTCTGTGAAGGCAGCTTTATATAAATATGTATAAGATTGATGATAGAAATAATCCCTGAGATATTTATTCTGGCAATAGGAATGCAAAGTACTTCGCTTCAATAAAATTTTGCTGGATTATAACATTGTATAATATGATCTAGTTCTCTAGGTAAAGGTATTATGGTGATCAGAAACATGTGGAGAGAAGTGTCCAAGCACAGAAAATTAAAGGTATTGACCTAGAAAGACTGCTTAGCCTGGTGTCTAGAGAATAGTGGATAGTTCAGTGTCAGGGAGCAAACTTAAAGAAATAAAACTAAGAAGAAATGATAGTGCTTCTCTAAAGCTATAGCTAAAACTGCCTATTGTCTAAGATTCCTTGGAACATAGTCACAATCGTGTTTGTGACTACTTTCCTGTATAGAGTTGATAGTGGTAACAAAGACTGTGTTCTGGAAAGCAGGCGCTTTACAGGAAAAGTTTGCATGTCTCTGGTCTGGATAGTAGCATCTAGAAGATACACTGCTACTAAGGGTTTATTCAGTTATGTTTCTCAAATGGGGCAATTTTACCCAAAACATTTCAGTTTCTGTCTCATATAGGGCTTTAAAAATGTATATATTTGATTGCCACATAAAAAGGGAGAAACATTTCAGTGTATAGGTAGGCTTAGTTTGCATTTTTAACTTCATTGACTATCATTTCATCACATTTCAGAAACCTTGACAAACCAGGAAATTACAAATAGAGAACCTGCCACAGCTTAATCCTTTTATTTCTCAGATCTGAATTATTGTCTGATAAGAGCAATCTTTTTTCATTTGAGGGAGTTGGGTGGGTATCCTGCCTCTTTGCTTCATATAATAGCACATCAGCATGCACAGAACAACATAAATTGGGCTTTAACTATTATTTGTGTTTATTTATAAAACCATTTTATTATTAACTGTTTTATTTTTTCTTTGTTATCTTCAAGGAGTTGTACAAGGGATTTAAATTTAGTATGTCTGTTACTATGTACAATGCATCTTGATCAGTATTCTTCCATCATTCTCCCCCCTTTCTATCCTTTACATCTCACATATTCAGAAAATGTGTGTGTGTGTGCTAAAGGGGCATCTTTTTATGGTTTGAATCATAGATTGTGAAAGCTGAGTCTGGTAACTTCCATGAGACTAACCTGGAATTTATTAAGTTTTTGATAAAGTGAAAACTTCAGTAATAACTGATGAGAATTTTTGCTAAAACAGTATAAATTTAGAATATTCTATTGTAGAATTCTAAAACATCTAAATTTAGAATATATCTTTGAGAAAAGTAATTAGGCTATATTACAAAAAGATAAAAATAGTATATAGTCATTTTGTTAAAATACTGTTTTCTATATTTAGTTTTCTGAAAATTTTCAGAATGAAGTTTGCTCACAGTTTGGTTTATGGTTACTTTGCCTATTTATTTTTGCCAGTCCTGGGGTTTGAATTCAGGGCTTAGGTGCTGTCCTTGAGCCTCCTTGTGCTCAAGGCTGTCACTCTACTACTTGAGCCACAGTGCCACTTCTGGCCTTTTTGTGAGTAATTTATTGGAGATGAAAGTCTCACAGACTTTCCTGCCTGGGTTTTCTTTAAACCCTGTTCCTCCATCTCAGCTTCCTGAGTAGCTAGGATTACAGGTGTGAGCAGTTGGTGCTCAGCCCTTATGGTTACTTTAAATGAAACTAAATGTAACAGAATTCTTCATGCATCTAGACAAGCACTCTATCACTAAGCCACCTTCCCAGCCCCCACTAGTTTGAAATGATTAAATTCTAGAGTTACAAGAGTGATGAAGATTAGAAAAATAATTTTAGTTTTGCTTTCTTTTGACAAATTAAATTGAATTTACTAGTTTGTAAAAGTGAAAGGCTTTACTAAACTTGAAAACATTACTTTTATATTTAAACACATATACAAGTTGAGTATATAGATGTGCAGAATTACCGTAAGGATAGAATCCAAGCGTAAACACAAAATTGTTCATAGTTCATGTATACCTCTACTCAGAACCTAAAGTAATTGATACTATGTTTTAGTATACCTTTGTTTTGAGTGGGATCCTAACATGGATCAGATGGGAGTCTTAACATTTGTGGCCTCAAGCTGGTGTTCCAAGAGTTTTTGCTTTCAGATATTCAGATGAGGGGTGTTGTTTAACTGCTTAAAATTTATATTTAGTATCTTTTAACTTTGTTGTTTAGTAAGTAGAGTCAGGAGTTTATGTTCAAGCTGTCTTCAAGGCTGAAGGTGCTGGTGCTTGTGCTGGGTGGTTTTTTAATGTAAAGACTGGAAGAATTGAATGGTTCACTGTGTGTCCTCATCACTCTCATAACTCTAGAATTTAATCATTTAAAACTAGTGGAGGCTGGGAAGGTGGCTTAGTGGTAGAGAGCTTGTCTAGCATTCATGAAGCCCTGAGTTTTATTCCTCAGTACAACATAAACGGGGGGGGGGGCCAGAAGTGGAGCTGTGGCTCAAGTAGTAAAGTGCTAGCCTTCAGCACAAGAGAAGCTCAGGGACAAAGCTCAAGCCCTGAGTTCAAGCCCTAGGACCAGAAAAAAAAAAGAAGTTAGCGACTCATTTCAGAAAGGTACTTGTTTATTATTCTCAGTTAAGTGATATATTTGGATACTTAAAGGGACATTATTGAACCATCACTTTGGGTGCCAGTAGACTTACTCCAATAGTATTGCTCTAGTTCTGTTGGAACAGGTTTTTGTTCAAATGACTAGGATGTTCCAGATCAATTCTCTCTCTCTCTCTCTCTCTTTTTTTTTTTTTAGTCGGTCGTGGGGCTTAAACTCTGGGCTTGGACTCTGTCCCTGTGCTCGTCAGCTCAAGGCAAGCGCCCTACCCCTTGAGCCACAGCGCCACTTCCCAGAGAAATTCTCAATGGGAAAATCTTTATCTTTTGTAGGAGGATTTGATTTTTTTCTGCAGTAGTCAATAATTATTTTAAAATATCTAAGAAATAATTTTTTTTAAGGAACAAGTACTATACCTGTCCTTATTTATCTTTTAAAACAAAATGTCTCTTCTTTTCCTTCCACCTACAGTTACTTTAAAGCTAGTTTAGGTAAGTTGACAAATGTGGGTAATAATAGCACAGTTTGAGGATAAGAAAACCATGCAACGATTTTGCAACCAGTTTTCTTATGTGTTCCTCTTGTAGCTTTTAAGATAAATCTAAAACCATTAAAAAAAAAATCCTGGAGGTGATGATAGCCTCTCAAAAATAAAATGTGTATGTGACCTACAAAGCTGCTATCTTCAGTGGGACAGCATTCACCCAGATAGCCATTAGTGTTACTGAGAAAAATCAGTTCTGGTTTGTTTTTTTAAATATTTAAGCTTCAATTTTTGATTCTTCTGATATTTTTATCCTTTCTGTTTAGTTACATATATTCAGCTTGTCACTATTATTTGCTTTTGAAAAACAGCTTCTAATGCCATTCTGTTTCCTTTTTAGGTATTGCTTTCACCGACTTACCGGTAAGACATCACTTTTTAAAGCAGTTTTTTTTTTTTTCCTTTTTTGATTAAGAGAACTGTATAAAGAAAGTAGAACTGGAGAGTGCTGTAATGCTAGATACTTGGGAGACTGAGATTAGAGGATTGTAGTTGAGTTTAGCCTAGGCAAAACATTTGCAAAAACCTCATCTCAAACAATTAACAAAATAAAACAAAACTGGGTGCAGTGGTGCAGAAGCAGATAGTTAAGAGGATTCGGGTCCATGTCAGTCCAGGCAAAAATTGAGATCCTATTAGAATAACCTGAGCAAGCCTGGCACTGGTGGCTCATACTTGTTATCCTATCTACTCAAAAGGCAGAAATCACCTAAGGATCCTGGTTTAAAGTCAGCCAGGGCAAAGAGATCTATGAGACTCTTACTTATCTCCATTAGCCATCTAAGCCAGATGTAGAGCTGTGGCTCAAATAGTAGAGTACTAGTCTTGAGCAAAAAAAGATCAGTGATAGTGCCTAGGCCCTGCATTTAAGACCCAGAATTGACCAAAAAAAAACAAGCAAAAAGGGATGAGATGTGTTTCACCTATATACTGCCCACTCCTTGAAAAAAAAAGAAAAGAAAAAGTAGATCTGGGCTATTTAAAACACAGTTGTATTCGTATTGTTTATGTGCCACATGCCATATGTAGAATAAAGATCTTTATTACTTGGTGTGGACCTTAAGAATTAAGAAGTTTAGCTTCAGATTGCACTGTATCCTGCTACACAAAGTAAATCAGAATTATCTAAAACAATGATTTTGTTTTAGAGATTGAACTCCAGACCTTGCATTTTTGTGACTGCTATACCCTGACCCCTAAAATAATTTTTATTTTCACTGTGCATTCAAAATATGTTTCTTTGGCAAATGACTTTGTAACAATTCTTGTTTGTCTAGTATGTATTTAGGCCTGCCAAGTGTCAGGTTTTGTGCTTAGATTTATCATTTGAAAGACCAGGTAGTAAAGATTTCTGTTCTTTTGTAGTTTACAGTATCCCAGCTAGGAACATGAAGAGTAGTACAAGAAAAAACCAAAAACAGTAAATTATAATGTATTTTAAAAGATTTTAAGTATTTATGAAAGAAGGAACAAATATGGCATGGAAGTCCCAAAAGCAGGACACTGTTGGTAAGCTGCTCATTTTCATTCAGAGCACAACTTGAGTTGCTGGATGCAGGTAGGGAGTTGGGAGTTAGCTAAGTAAGTAGATGTGTAGAGCATGAGTGTTCCAAGAGATGGGAAGTTAGAGGTGTTGGAGCACAGCGTGCCTGCTTTATTTGAAGAAAAGTGAAAGTGTGGTGACTGTTACCAGAGCAAGAGTGTCGTGACTCTCATTATAGAGGTTTGATTTTAGATAACCTTATTTACCAAACCACTGTTAGTTGCAGTGTACATGATACTCACATTAAGGGGAAAAAATAAGCCATGACACTATCTTTAATCATTTATAGAGTTTTATACTTATTGAATGGTCTCTGGTTATTTAAACAGAGGTCTTAAATGAGTATCTTTTCTTGAAATACAGTGTAAATTAAGGTATTCCCTAAAATCAATTATATTTAGAGTCTAGCCTGTTACACTACTTGTTTCAAGTTGGTATTTGTGGTTTTTCTGAGTGATAGTATCTTCTATGACACCAAGAATACTTTAGACTTCTCTATTATGTCTTTGTAATTCTCTTCTAAGCAGCTGGCTACATTGTGCATATTGATGCTGTCATTTTCTTACCATTACTAGATATTAATCAAATGTTTGCTTTTTAATTTTTTTTTAAATCAAGATTCTGATATGCCTCTCAGTTTTTCTTAAGAGGCTTGTAGACAAAAGATCAGAGGTTGCAGTTGCAGTTATACTGCTGTTCCATTAGAAAAGAGCAAAGTACCAAAGTCTTAGCGAGTTAGTTCTGCACAGCTACCTGAACCATATGATATAAGTGCCATTGATTATATAATGCATTTCAGTTTCTAAGATGTTTTCTGAGATGTTTCTGAGAGTAGACAACACATTTATATACTGGTACTCCTTAAGAAAATCAAAATTATATTGGAAAATAACTTAGAAAGTTTAGAGTACATAGATCAGAAGTGTTCACCAAGACATTATTTAATAAGCTCTAAGCAATGATGGAACAAATAATCATCATCTTTTGGAAGAAAACGTAAGTTCCTAGCTGACAGTCTTCTTTTGAGTAGAGCATTTGTGATGAGGGTAGCAGACTAATAAGTGTAGAAGCTCGAAGGTAAATTGGTAGGTATATTGTACTATCAAACAGATTTTGATTAAAAAAAATTGAGTTGGCTGCAGGACTTCAGCCCCCCCCTCCTCTCTCCTTCTTTCTCTCTCTCTTTTTCTTGGTACTAACCATGGCTAACTGACTTGTCAGAATGAGCCATGTTACTGTTATTATGCATTGCCCTTTTGGTAGATAGAGCAATGATCATTTGGGAAAGGTCTGGTTGTAAACATGTCTGTTTCTGCTCCAGCTTCTAGTTATTTTCTGGCCCACCTTTGAATCATCTGTTGTTTTTCTTGTCTATGATGATCCATGGTGATTTGCAAGTTTGTTCTTATGATGGCTCAAGTGGTTATAGAGGTGGTTATAGATTTCCTTTTATAGTATTTCTAGTTTTTCATTTATATGACTATAATATCTTCTGGGACTTCCACATGCTACATCTTTTTCCCTCAAAGGAGTCACCAAGGAAGTATCTGTGTGTTCTGTACTGGAGACTTCGCATAAGCATTGAATCCTGGGCAGGTATAGTTGCAGGAAAGCCAGTTTACTTAGATTGTATTGCACCATTCAGGTGCAATTCATAGTGTGTTTTTACAGCTCTAAAATCCTTATTTTAAAAATAGATTTTTTCCCCTCCCAACTCACCTCACTGGTTTGAGAAATACTTTATTAAGCCAATTCCATTTGGGATCCATTAATATATTCCTTCTGTTACAGTAATATTCACATTTAAATTATGCTATTCCACTCTGGAAATAATTCATAAATGAATTACTCGCTTTCATTTTCTTTAGAAGATATATTTTAAATATAACAAAATTATATTGCTAATTATGAATTCTTATATCACTTTTTGAACAGTGTCTAGATTGGAGATATTTTTAGTGCAGAAATGTTTTCTTGTTCTTTTCATTAAGATTTAAACTAATAGGCAAGAACAATGATCTCTAGTTTATGGGAAAACCATTATTTCCTATATTTCTATAATCTAGATACATGCTATCACATGAAACCTCATGTTGTGTAATTCATTTATGCAAAATGGTTAGAATATGAAAAATCTGTCAGACCATGATCTCAGCTGCACAGGAGGGATGAGTAGTAGAATCTGAGTCATCCCCATCTTATCTGAAAAATAAAGCAAAAAGGGCCGAGGCCCTGGGTGAGTCTTAAGTGACAGAATGCCTACCTGCAAGCACAGAGGCCTGAGTTCAAATCCCAGCATCAACAGAAAATAAAACAACAAAAGCTTCTTGTTTTTCATTTACATTCTAAAAAAATGGGGCGAAATATCTTTCCCTGTGTTTGTGTCATCTTTCCTTTTTTGTGCAAGTTGTCTACATTTCCATGGGAGTTTTAAGGTGTGTGTGCACTACAGATTGACCCAGGAACCTTGCTCATGGTGCACTAGGCAGGTGCTCTACCATAATCTATCTCACAACTGGTTGAACTAGTAATTTTTGTCTTCTGTGTTGACTGAATAGAACTTTCTATTGATTTCTTTATTGTCTTTGTCCTTCCATACTTAAAATAACTATCTTGTAATTTTGCAGTGAGTTTTTTTTTGGGGGGGGGGTCCGGTCATGGGGCCTGAACTCTGGGCCTGGGAACTGTCACTCAGCTCTTCAGCTCAAAGCTAGCGCTCTACCACTTGAGCCACAATGCCACTTCCGGCTTTTTTTTTCTTTTTGCCTATGTGGTGCTGAGGAATCGAACCCAGGGCCTCATGCATGCAAGGCAAGTGCTCTACCACTGAGCCACCTGCCCAGCCCTTGCAGTGAGTTTTAATGGAAACTGTGGGTCTCAGTTTTTACCTTAGTGAAATGGAGAGATTGTACTAAAAGCAACTTAAGTATTTTATCTGCTTTGTCATAAAATTCTTTGACCTTATTTCTGCTGATTACTGATAATCAGTCTGTTTTCATACATTGCTTTACCTTTTATTTCCAAAATCCACTGGAGCTTCTCATTTTTTATATTTTGACAGTATTTGTTTTGTGTTTTGCTTTTGTCAGTAGTAGGAAGGCAAGTGCTCTACCATTGAGCCACACGTCTAGCTATGGTTTGTGTTGCTATTTTCTTTTTTCTTTTTTTTTCGGTTGTGGGGCTTGAACTCTGGGCCTGGGCAATGTCCCTCAGCTCTTCAGCTCAAGGCAAGCGCTCTACCACTTGAGCTACAGCGCCACTTCCGGTTTTCTGGTGGTTTATTGGAGATAGGAGTCTCACGGTCTCTCCTGCCCGGGCTGGCTTTGAACCACGATCCTCAGATCTCAGCCTCCTGAGTAGCTAGGATTACAGGCGTGAGCCACCAGCGCCCGGCATTGTGTTGCTATTTTCTAAGTAGAGTCTCCTTTTATGTTCTGGCTAGCCTGGGCTATGAACCTACTACTTGTGCTTTTCAGTGTTGGAGATGACAGATGTGCCACAGTGTGCAGCTATTGGTTGGGGTCGTTAGAGCTTCGATTTTGCCCAGGTTGGCCTTAACCCTTGATCCTGATCCCTCCTCCTAAATAGCTAGGATGTAGTAGCTAGGATTAACCCACTGCTCAGTTATTTATTTTATTTCTAGTTTGATTTATTTCTCATTTGTGTTGTTTAACAGTTGTTTTTAGATATATCCTCTTTTCTGCTGTGAAATCTAATATCTCATTCAGGTACAAGTTATCCTCTTTTAATCTTTATACCTTGTTAAAGCAAAGAAATAAGCTGCAAATACAAAGACTGAAGATATGGTAGGACTTGGGGTTTTAGGAACAAAAATTGAGCTTGCATCTGAAAACAGATTTTTCTTCTAATTCTGTCTCTGCCAGTTAGAATAACCATGGGCAAGTTATTTAATCCCTTATTCTCAAAATTTCTTTCTCTTTGTATATTAATAATAGTACCTCACAAGATTATTGATTATAAATAATTAGATCTTGGCATTTAGTAAACAGTAATACTTACCTTTTAGACTTAACATTTAATTAGCGATAGAGCCACAAGGATTCTTTGGATATTGATTGTTTAGCTTTGAGGTCTTGGAGTATATATTAAGCATTTCTAAGTTTGAATGTTCAATTGTATTGTTTTTCCTTTGAAGTGCATACACTCCCCCCACCCCCAACTTTGGTGTGGGTGTGGGTGGTACTGGGGTTGCACTCAGTGTTGCTAAGCAGGCACTACTTGAGCTAATCCCCAGATTAGATAGAGTTTTTGTTTTTATTGGGAGGATCCCCACTATGGCACTGGCATTGTGTCCTGTATGTAGTTCCTATCTCCTTCATATAAACAGCTCTCCCAAATATACAGGTAAATGAAAGTAGTATATTTAAATTAGTACCTGCTTGTGGAAAGGAATCTACTTTTATGAGAGGAGAACTAACTTTAAGTGTGCACTGTGTTTTATATAAAAGCTGAGCCTGTCAGGCTCTAGTGACTCACGATTACAATCCTTGAGATCAGAGGATCACAGTCTGAAGCTAGCCTGTACAGAAAAGTCTGTGAGAGGTAAGAATCTGACTCTTACCCCTAATTAACCACCAAAATTTGGAGATAGAGATGTGGCTCAAGAAGTAGCATGCCAGCCTTGAATAAAAAGCTAAGCAATGACACCCTAGGAAGCTCTATTGACACACATACACATAAAGCTGAGCTAAATCCAAATTAAGTATTTATTTTTGGATCTCTGTAACTACTGTATATGTATATTCTTAAGGGGAAGAATTACATTTTTACATATTAGAAATATGTCATGTGGATATAAATGTCACCATAGTTATAATATAAGGTAGTCTGTGAGAAAGTGAAATAGCTTCATTGAAAATTTATTTTATGGGCTGGGAAGGTGGCTCAGTGGTAGAGCACTTGCCTTGCATGCCTTGAGGCCCTGGGTTCGATTGCTCAGCACCACATAAGCAAAAAGAAAAAAGCCGAAAAGTGGCGCTGTGGCTCAAGTGGTAGAGCGCTAGCCTTGAGCTGAAGAGCTGAGGGACAGTGCCCAGGCCCAGAGTTCAGGCCCCAAGACCAGACCCAAAAAAATAGAGAAAAAAATTTATTTTATCAAACATGTACTTCATATCATTTGTTTTCTTCTATCAATATTTTGGTTGAGGGTTTTAAATGATCATGAAATAAATTTATAGTTCTGTTCTTTCGAAGATAGTAGTAAGAGGATAAAGAAGTCTTTCTTATAAAATGGTTAGATGTTCAATGCAATATGTTGTCTTACAGCCAAATTTGTATCCTACTGTGGGGCTTCAGACACCTGGAGAAGTGGTTGATGCCAATTTTGGGCAACATCCCTTTGTATTTGATATAGAAGACTACATGCGTGAATGGAGAACCAAAATACAGGCACAGATAGACCGCTTTCCTATTGGAGACCGGGAAGGAGAATGGCAGACCATGATACAAAAGTAAGAGTGGAGAACTTCAGACATAACTCTCACACATTGAGTTTTTTTAATAAAACATGTTTCTGTCTTAATTTGATGAAGGAAAAAAAGGTACACTTGGTCACATAGGCTAGGGTAGTTCATTTTTTGCCCTTCCATAGTGATTTTGATAGGTTTTATATTTTATAATTCAGGATCTCTGCTTTTGGGGACTATGCTTGGCTGTGTTCAGCAGCAGTTCAGACGGAGGAAAAGAACTATTGTTTGATTCCTACTCTTACCATCCACATGTACTAGAGTATATACATGATGTATACATTTTTTATTTCATAATTCCATTAAATTTTTCTATTTGGTTTACTCTAACAATACTAATTATTTTCAGGTTATTGGAATACCTTTTTTGTGAAATATTTATATTATTCTAAATAGAAATATCTAACTATGATTTAATAATCTCCATGTGCTAGAATGGATTGCAGCATTTTATTAATGGTCTAAAAGTGATTTCCACAGAAACAGGATAGTGATAGAAGAAATACTGTAGTCTTATTTCTATAACCAGCAACTTACCTTCTTCCTTTTTTTTAAATTGCTACTATGAATGCTCAGGAGGCCCATTCTAAAAGGTTTCCTTTGTTTTAATTCGAACAATAGAAATGAAAGCTGCGAGGACCACACCTATAATCCTAACTACTCCAGAGGCTTAGATCTGAGGATCATGATTTGAAGGGCAGGAAAGCCTGGAGAGTATTTTCTCCGATAAACTACTAAAAAAGCCAAGTGGAAGAGCATTAGCCTTGAACAAAAGAAGGTCTGGGACACTATCTAGAGCCTGAATTCAAGCCCCAGGACCTGCACAGAATAAAGGAAAACGATGAAAACATTTTTCTTAGAAAGCAGTGTCATTGCCTTCTTTCCCCTAGTTGTCCCTTTAGTGAGTTGGCTCACAGCATTATCTAAGTGGCTCTAGTAGTATCAGGCAGAGGCAGAATTTAACAGTGAAATATTTGGACATCATGAATTTGTGAGGGCAATGTTGTTAGATTACTAGTTTTTCTAAATGTGTTTAGTGGATAGATGTAAGTACATGGTTTAAACACTTGAAAATGTCTTTAAAAATATACTTGTTCACTGGGCACCAGTGGCTCACACTTGTAATCCTAGCTATTCGGGAGGCTAAAATCTTATCTGAGGATCAAAGTGAACTCAGCTCAGACAGGAAAATGTGTAGATAAGATATATCTTCAGCAAACTACCAAAAAGCCACAAGTGGAGCTGTCTGTGGCAAAAGTGGTAGAGTGCTTTCCTGAAGAAATTCAGAGACAGCACTCAGACACTGAGTTCAAGCCCTAGGACCAGCAAAAACAAATAAATACATATACTTGTTCTCTTAGAAGATTGTAAGTCATGACTAATTAGTTTCCTGATTAAAACAATAGCAATTGATTTGGATTGGAAGACTGATCCCTCTCTGATAGGACAGTTCTCTCTCTGAGTTTACTATTTTCTTTTCACACCTTTGATGCCATTTAACAAGAAGGCAAGGAAAGTGATTGAACTCTGGAACAATGAGAGTTGATCAGTTATTTAAAAAATGTTTTATCTTACACAATGCCAACATATTACTTGCATTTCATGTAATTAAAGTGAAATATGGGTTATGGTTACCAGGATTGAATAATGGGAAAATTAATAGGAAGGGGCCTGTGTGTGAGATAATAGGAGAACCAAGAATAAAAGAAAGTGTTGTTTAATGCCCTTGATTTTACTGGAATATTTATTTAGAGTAGTGTGTATATTTGCAGTTAATATTTTGGAATATACATTACTAGAACAAAACATTTTTCAGCTTAAGAATTTAAGTTACTAAAGCCATAATTTTTTAAGAGAATAGATTTGTGATACAAAGAAGCCTTACTGACAAAAATTGTAGTGTCAAGCTTATGTTCTCTTGACTAAAACATGTGTTTCTTCTTTTAATTTTAAGAATGGTTTCATCGTATTTAGTTCACCATGGGTACTGTGCCACAGCAGAGGCCTTTGCCAGATCTACAGACCAGACTGTTTTAGAAGAATTAGCTTCTATCAAGAATAGACAAAGTAAGGACACGGTGTATGTGGCTAATGCTTGTTCTCAAATTATAGGTTTGGTTACTGTAACAATTCGAAATTTTATTTTCTTTAAATAATTTAAACATGTTTAGACTAGGATGTGGGTACTAATGGGAAAGGGGATGGATAAATAGGGAAGGAGGTCAAATACAATCAGAATAATCTGAGTACATATGTGAAAATGGAACAAGGAAACTATGAGTCTGGTTTGGGAAGGGAAGTGAAAGGAGAAAATAATAGGTAGGATGACAAATCAAGATGCATTGTATTCATACATGGGCATATTAAAATGGAACGCCTTGTAATTAATTGATAGTAATAATAGTAATAAAGCAAATTACAATAACTCCAATTTTTTCAAATAATATCATTCAAATCATTTCTGAGTATCTGTGAAATTTATTTTCTTTTTTTTGGGGGGGGTCCGTTCGTGGGGCCTGAACTCTGGGCCTAGGCACTGTCCTTCAGCTCAAGGCTAGCGCTCTACCACTTGAGTCACAGCGCCACTTCTGGGTTTTTTCTTTTTGCTTATGTGGTGCTGAGGAATCGAACCCAGGGCTTCAGGCATGCAAGGCAAGTGCTCTACCACTGAGCCAACTTCCCAGCCCGAAATTTATTTTCATACACTTTTTTTTTGGTCCGGTTGTGGGGCCTGAACTCTGGGCCTGGGCGCTGTCCCTCAGCTCTTCAGCTCAAGGCTAGTGCTCTACCACTTGAGCCACAGCGCCACTTCCGGCTTTTTTCTTTTTGCTTATGTGGTGCTGAGGAATTGAACCCAGGGCCTCAGGCATGCAAGGCAAGCGCTCTACCACTGAGCCACCTTCCAGCCCTAAATACATTTTTATTGTCTTTTAAGCAGTTGTATAAAGGTGTTACGATTCTACAAAGCAGTTTATGAATACAATGCATTTGATCACTGTCACCCTTTTATCATTCTCTTGTATGCCCTGTTTTAACCAAGACAAGTGAGCCTGAAAACTAACTGGTCCACCTGCTAAAGTAAGACCTGGTAATCATCAGGGCAAGTATGACTTGATGGGTGATAGAGAACAGGGATGAAAGCCAAACAAGTGGACTAAATCATAGAGTTGAAAGCAATCTTTTTTATAGGTGAAATTGCTATAGTGACTGTGATTATATTTGTATGTAACAAATTGTGTTTGCCTTTTTCTTGGTGTTAGTACTCTCTAGCAAAAGGTATTCATTTTTTATCCTCGTTTCTAATTCAGCAAATGTTTGACACACAGTGAACACTCAATTACTATTTGTTAAATTTAGATCTTTTGAAAAGGCAACAAGATCAAAAAGTTCAGTAAGACAATTCAACCCCTGCCCCGTCTTCCCTCCTTCCCTCCCTCCTTCCCTCCCATCTTCTCTCCCTCCCTCCCTAGTCCTGGGGCTTGAACTCTGGGCCTAGGTATTTTCCCTGAACTTAAGAAGCTCAAGGTGAGTACTCTGCCACTTGAGCCACAGTACCACTTCTGGAGTTTTCTGGTGGTTAATTGGAGATAAAGAGTCTCACAGTTTGCTGCCCAGACTGGCTTTGAACTACAATTCTTAGATATCAGCCTTCTGATTACAGGTGTGAGCCATCAGCGCCCAGCCTCAAATATTTTTTCTTTAAAAAAATGTAGTCTCCTGAATTTACTGTTCCAAACTTTGTGTGTTCATTCATTGATTTTCTAGTGCTGGGGATTGAATTCAGGGCCTTCTATATGCTTAGGCAAGTGCTCTGCCACTGAACCACATCCCCAGTTGTTTGAAACATCAATACTATTTAGGTGTTTTTCTTGTATTACTTGTATGTTCGTTTGTGAAAGTTCTTTCTTTCCTTCCTTCCTTCCTTCCTTCCTTCCTTCCTTCCTTTCCTTCCTTCCTTCCTTCCTTCCTTCTTTCTTTCTTTCTTTCTTTCTTTCTTTCTTTCTTTCTTTCTTTCTTTTTTGCCAGTATTGGGGCCTGAACTCTGGGCCTGGGCGCTGTCCCTCAGCTCTTCAGCTCAAGGCTAGTGCTCTACCACTTGAGCCACAGCGCCACTTCTGGGTTTTTTCTTTTTGCTTATGTGGTGCTGAGGAATCGAACCCAGGGCTTCAGGCATGCAAGGCAAGTGCTCTACCACTGAGCCAACTTCCCAGCCCGAAATTTATTTTCATACACTTTTTTTTTGGTCCGGTTGTGGGGCCTGAACTCTGGGCCTGGGCGCTGTCCCTCAGCTCTTCAGCTCAAGGCTAGTGCTCTACCACTTGAGCCACAGCGCCACTTCCGGCTTTTTTCTTTTTGCTTATGTGGTGCTGAGGAATCGAACCCAGGGCTTCAGGCATGCAAGGCAAGTGCTCTACCACTGAGCCAACTTCCCAGCCCGAAATTTATTTTCATACACTTTTTTTTGGTCCGGTTGTGGGGCCTGAACTCTGGGCCTGGGCACTGTCCCTCAGCTCTTCAGCTCAAGGCGAGCGCTCTACCACATGAGCTACAGCGCCACTTCGGGTTTTCTGGTGGTTTATTGGAGATAGGAGTCTCACGGTCTCTCCTGCCCGGGTTGGCTTTGAACCGCGATCCTCAGATCTCAGCCTCCTGAGTAGCTAGGATTACAGGCGTGAGCCACCAGCACCCGGCGAGCATATGCTTTTTGCGTGTATAAGGAAGGCCCTTGGGTTCCATCCCCAGCACCAAAATAAAAAATGAGAAAACTTACAAGGTGAGGATTTTATTTCTACTCCTGAACAGTATTCTATAGTAATTCTGCTTTAGCATACTTAAAAATTTAGAGTATAATGATCAGTGATCCCTCACCTATTGCAGGAGATATATTCCAGAGACCCCTGCGATAGGTGAAAATCTGCAAAGTAGCAGCATTACATATATGGTAGGTTCACTTATTGCCACTCTGTGAATTTTCACCTATCGCAGGGGTCTCTGGAACCTAACTCTTGTGATAGGTGAGAGATCACTATTTATGATTTTTTAAAAAACTTGCAGTACAGTGTAGCTGCAATATAGCAAGGGTAACTGTACACATAAAATTTACCTTTTTTTTTGGTCGGTTGTGGGGCTTGAACTCTGGGCCTGGGTGCTGTCCCTCACCTCTTCAGCTCAAGGCAAGTGCTCTACCACTTGAGCCACAGTGCCACTTCTGGTTTTTTTTCTAGTGGTTTATTGGAGATAGTCTAACGGACTTTTCCTGCCCAGGCTGGCTCAGATCTCAGCCTTCTGAGTAGCTAGGATTACAGGTGTGAGCCACCGGCACCCGGTAAAATTTATCATTTTAACCATTGTCAAGTCTAGAGTTTGGTTCATATTCACACTTTGTTACTTCCCTACTATGCATTACAAACATTGCATCTTCCCAAACCGAGGCTGCCCCTTATTTCCCTGACCCTCGCCCATTCCCTCCCTCCACTACAGGCAATTATATATAGCACTGATCTTTTCATGACTGGCAGCACATGGCATATTGCAGCATGTGCCAGAACTTCCTCCTTTCAGAGGCTGAACACCTACTTCATAATAGATACATGCTACATTTTGTGGATCCGTTCATGACATTGGGTTACTTCTATTATTGGTTCTTAGAAATAATTCTGCTGTGAATATTGATGTACAGCTATCTGCTCATCGGTTTCTTTTTCTTTTTCTTTTTTTTGTGCTAGTCCTGGGGTTTGAACTCAAGGCCTAGGTGCTGTCTCTGAGCTTTTGTTCTCAAGGATAGCACTCTACCACTTGAGCCACAGCTCCACTTCTGGCTCTTTGATGGTATGAGTAATTGGAGATAAGAGTCTTGCAGACTTTTTCCTGCCTGGACTGGCTTCGAACTATGATTCTTAGATCTCAGTCTCCTGAGAAGCTTAGGAATAGGCATGAGCCAGTGGTGCCTCATTTCTTTTGGTTATTTACCTAGAAGGGGATTACATGGTAATTCTGTGTTTATTACTTAGAAGAACCGCCATACTGTTTACCTCAGCAATTACCATCATTTCATATTCCCACCAGTAGTGCACCAGAAGGCCAATTTCTTTACATGCCTACCAGTTGTTTTCTGCTTTTTAAGATAATAGCCATCCTAATGTGGCATTTTTAAATTGACCTTATGATGCTGTTATTTTTTAAAAAAAGCAATTGAGCCTAACACTTGAACCTTTTGTATTGGGAGCATGGCTCTCAAGTGCTTTAACTGAAGCCTGTTTTGGCTAGGACATAGGAAGTGGGACAGGGTGAGGAAGGATGGAAAAACCTGTTCTTATATCTATCATGTGTTTAAAATCTCATTCTTAGGTACTGTTTGATTTGCTACAAGCTGAAAATATTGATTTTTTTAGGGGGGATTAAAAATGGAGTCCACCTTAATTTTACTTAGAACTATTTATAGATTTTCATGACCTTGTTTGGTGTGGGGGGTGAGGGTGGCAGCAGTGGGGTTTGAACTCAGGGCCTTAAGCTTACCAAGCAGGTGCTGTACCACTTAAATAACATTCTCAATGCAGATTTTCATTTTTAGTCTTAGTTAAAGCGAATAATATTACCTTATACTCTAATTTTTTTTTGTTTTTTGGTTTTTTTTGTCGGTCATGGGGCTTGAACTCTGGGCCTGGGCACTGTCCTTCAGCTCTTCAGCTCAAGACTAGCACTCTACCACTTGAGCCACAGTGCCACTTCCGGCTTTTTTCTTTTTGCTTATGTGGTGCTGAGGAATCGAACCCAGGGCCTCAGGCATGCAAGGCAAGCGCTCTACCACTGAGCCACCTTCCCAGCCCTCTAATTTTTTTTGCCAACACCAGACCTATTGAAAAATGTAAGCTTTGAAAAATGCTATTATATAAACCCAAAGCTATTAAAAATATGTCTAAGTAAAATTTTCTTTTTTCTTTCAGAGTTCGTCAGTTTATAGAAATGGTGAATGGTACAGATAGTGAAGTACGATGTTTGGGAGGTCGAAGCCCAAAATCTCAAGACAGTTACCCTGTTAGTCCTCGACCCTTCAGTAGTCCAAGTATGAGCCCTAGTCATGGCATGAATATCCATACCTTAGCATCAGGAAAAGGAAGCACTGCACATTTTTCTGGTGAGAATTCAGTCTTATGCCCTAGACTTTTGTCTTTAATAATTTTTGGGGTGGGGGCAGGAGGGGGTGGGCGGGCAGTTGGTTGTGGAGCTTGAACTCTAGGCCTGGGTGCTGTCCCTCAGCTCTTCAGCTCAACACTAGCACTCTACCACTTGAGCCACAGCACCACTTCTGGTTTTCAGGTGGTTAATTGGAGATAAGAGTCTCATGGAGATTCTTGCCCAGGCTGGGTTTGAACCTTGATCTTCAGGTCTTAGCCTCATGAATAGCTAGGATTACAGGCATGAGCCACTGGCGCCCAGTTTGTCTTTAATAATTTTGAGCCACAAAACAAGTAGACATTCTCTGTGTAGCTGTGTAACCGTTGTGTATACTCCATCTCAAGATGAAAATCTGTAGATTCAGATTCATGTTATCCCAAGAAGTAACTTAACAGCTGCTTTAATAGTTCACTAGTAGATCTCCATAAACAATGTGAGCAGGTAAAATGAATGGTCACTATATAATAAATAGCAGGCTACACCATCTAAATTTGTGTACTCTATGATGTTCACGCAATAATTCCCTCAAAGACATACTTCTCAGAATATATCCTGCTATTAAGCTGTATATGAATGCTATCTCCTTATGGGGGGGGGTGAGGATGAAATGAAATCTATCACAAGTGAAATGTTAGAGGAGATTATAATACTCTGAAAGAGGCTAGCAGATTTTTTACTATTTAGTTTGCCAGTTTTCTTTAAAAAGTCTTAAATCTAAAGTCAAAATATGGGGTTATTATTTACATCATGACCAATAAGTCATTGTTTTGTTTTGATTCATGTGGTGGTATCTTTCCCCGTCCTCCCCTCCAGGTTTTGAAAGTTGTAGTAATGGTGTCATATCAAATAAAGCACATCAATCATATTGCCATAGTAAGCATCAGTCACCCAATTTGAATGTACCAGAACTGAACAGTATAAATATGTCAAGGTCACAGCAAGTTAATAACTTCACCAGGTAAGTGGTTTCCCTAGTTTTCATTAGTATAAGCAACCATCTTAGCAGGTAATTTCTTTGTTGATTGTAGAAGAACTTATATCACCCACACATCAGTGGGGATCTGGAAGTTCTCAAATTCCCAAAAATAAAAGCTATAGTGAATTGAGTTTTCAATGTGTTTTAAGTTCCTAGTATGCACTTGGACTCAGGTTTTTCCCCTCTTTCCTTAGAACCCTCTAAGGAGCAGGCTTTGTGCATCATCTTCCTGCCAGCTGCAGATCTAGATAGAATACCTTAGTGTGGGTGTCATTGTATAGAATGTTTTCTAAGTTTAAAATAACTAACTCTACAAAGTATCTTTTTAAAAATCCTATCTTTGTGAAGCTTGAGTACATAGTTCAGTCATTTGTAGTAGACATTAACAAGTTGATTGAGGACCTATTGGGTACCAAACATTCTGCTAGCTGTGGAGTTTGAGAGGAGATGTGTCTTATCAGCATACTATGAGCCTTGACATGCTCAGGCTTGGTATTCATGAATCCTTAAAGTCTACAACATAAAAGCATTTGAATTAGTGTGCAAGAACAAGTTCTTGTGTATTCCACCTACCAGTTGTCTAACATCTGAGTCAGTTGGATACTGGTTTAGTCCTAAAACTTGAACCAGTTGGTCACATGCCATTTTTGGAGATGTTTATCAATCCATCTTACTCAAAACCTAATGTTTAGCATGGAATCTTACTTTGAAATGAAGTTCTGCAGAAAGGAGTCTGTGTAATACACACAAAAAAGTATTTGAATCTTTGGAAAGATGAGCCAAAATATCTGGGTCATTTATCACACATGACAACTGTTTCTATAAAACACTGGGTTTATGCAATACATGTTATAAAGGAGGACTATAAACATGATATAAGAACATCGGAAAAAGGACTAGGGAGATTGGAGTGGCTTTTCACTGTAGAGCTGACATAATAGAAAAATATTGTGGTAAAGAAATTATGAGTGGATGTTTTAAAATGTTAACAGTTGATTCATTAGTCTAAGTTGTAGAAGGTTCTGCCTTTGCCTGATGGTAAGAGTACAATTAGTGTACAAGTTTTCCTCTTACATACTGTCCTTAGAGCAAGAAGCTGCTAACTAAACCTGTTATTACGTGAGTTCAGCTTTTTTGGAAGGGTGGGTGACACAGAATCTTTCTTTCTGTTTAGTAGAAAAGGTAAAGCAACAAATCAATGTGTAAAATGCTTCATATGTTCAACAAGTTATTTTGTAATTGTTAATAATTTTCTTTCAACAGTATTGTAAAGGTGGTATTGACTGTTTAAACCATTTTACAGATGTAGAGCTGAATATCAGAAAAGTAAAGGACATTTTAAAAACAGTCAACAATTAGTAGGTAGTAAGTTGCAGAGCTGAGACTACGTTCTAGAATTTCTGCCTTGCAAACTCAGGATTTTTCCCTCATACCTCCCACTATTAGAAATGGACTTTCCCTATCCTCCCTCACCTCCATGGTAACTTCCGTTCAGGGCAAAACTCAAGTTCAGATGCCACCTCTTCTTTTTTCCTTAACTTACATCCCTACCACATGTTATATACGTCCCTGTGATTACCATTGGTCTGATCTCCATCATGCTGGAATAGGAAATTACCTTTGGGATGTGTAACTAACTGTTCACCAGTTCTTCATAAAACTCTTAAAAGATTAGATATTGTTGTTTGTAAAAGAGTGGATGTATCTGAAAGGACATATATTGATAACTTTAGTATATCCAGATACTGTTACTGACACAAAACTATTCAGGTGGGATGAGTGAAAATTGGAAACTGTCTGGAAACCATCTATGACAGTTGTTTAAAAATGAAGACTTGAACAAGGTGTGGTAGTGCCCACCTGCAATTCCAGTTTCAATAATTTTACAGATGTGGAGCTTGAGTATCAGAATAGGAGGAGGATTATACATTTAAGGCCAGCTAGGGCAGTAGTGGGACCCCCATCTTCACACAAATCAATGTGAAGATTCAGTAGCACTTTGAACAGGTGCCTGTAAGGTAGCCTGCAAGACAGAAATAGTGCTGAGAACTGAAAAGGTGGGAGCAAGTGAGATTTTTTTGTTTTGTTTTGTTTTGAAAGTTTCATTTACCTTTGAGAGAACATGTTTTTGAGTAGTAAGG
Source organism: Dipodomys ordii (assembly GCF_000151885.1). NCBI lineage: Eukaryota > Metazoa > Chordata > Mammalia > Rodentia > Heteromyidae > Dipodomys > Dipodomys ordii. The sequence continues at coordinate 5,848,040 of NW_012267346.1, forward strand.
ACAATGGCCCATATGTTCTGAATTGATTGAGAAGCAGGCTAGAAGTGAATTGAATAAGAAGATGGGAAGCAGTTGAGCCATGGGCTTCACTAGGGGAAATGGTTTGGGTAGGTGGGTTTCAGGCAAGAAGTTGTTATATAGATCTGAATTGGGGAAAGTTAAGAGTATTGTGCCAAAGTATGATTTATGTAAAGTTGCACAAATCACTACACTTTTGCACTTGTACATTTTTCTCCCTCATCTCTGGGGTACAAATTTGTTACAAATCAGCCATGTGTTTGGCTTAGAATGTTTGAGATTTAACTAAATACCTTATTTGCAGTTTGCTATTATTGTAGGCTACATAGTTGCATAGTGATTTGTTTTAAACTAAGCTACAAATAATAATATTTCTAAAATTAGGTTTGTCTTTTCGTTTTCAGTAATGATGTAGACATGGAAACAGATCACTACTCCAATGGAGTTGGAGAAACTTCATCCAATGGTTTCCTAAATGGTAGCTCTAAACATGACCACGAAATGGAAGATTGTGACACCGAAATGGGTCTGCAGTGATATTTCTTACATTTTTAATAAAAATGATGACTACAAGGTTATGTTCTTACTTGTACTGATTTACAGCTGATGAGCATAAACCAAATTTAAAGCTTTTTGGGAGTGTGTTTCTAGTGAGAGTAGAATTACTTTCAGTTCCTCTAAAAGTGAAGTGCTAGTTTCTTAGTTCAGCTCTCTTGCTTAGGTTCAACTTGAGTGCTGCTTTATGCATTTCAGCCCTTAGGACGTTTAAGGTTGGAGAGAGCAGAAATCTTAACATGTTTTTTAATATAATCAGTAGAACCAAGCGGGTAGCTATAATATTACAGATTTTAATTAAACTGAATTTCTTAAATTCTTTGAATGCAGATCTGTGACATTCATAGTGCTCTGCCTGGCACATAAGTGATGCTTAGCTAGGCCTCCTGTACTTCCAAAAAAAAAAAATGTGGCCTGGTGCTGGTGGCTCAGGCCTGTAATCCTAGCCACTCACGAGGCTGAGATCTGAGGATTGAAGGCTGAAGCCAGCCCAGGCAAAAATGTCCTAATGAGTCTCCAAGTAGCCACTCAAAAACCAGAAATGGCTTTGTGGTTCAAGTGGTAGAATGCTAGCCTTGAGCACAAAGAGATTCAGGGACAGCGCCCAGACCCTGAGTTCAAGCCCTCAAATGGACCCCCTCCCCCCAAAAAAATGTGATTCAGGGGACATTTGCATGTATAATTTTGTTTTCTTGTTAGTTTATACCCAAAGGTGAAACAGTCTACAAACATTTCCATCAAATGGAGAGTGAAAATTATTAAAGCTTATGAATTGTTTTTGGTTTGTTAGTATTTTGAGATTAAAAGCTGTTACTCATTGTTCAAAAGGCAGACTACTTTTACTTTATTGGATGGATGTCAGCCAACAACCTCTCAGCTTCTAAAGACTAGTTTAAACATGATTTAGAGCAGGAATTCTACCTAGCTACTCAAGAGGCTGAGATCTGAGGATCACAGTTTGAAGCCAGCTCAGGCAGGAAAGTCTGAGACTCTTACTTCCAATTAACCACTAGAAAATGGAAGTGGTGCTTTTGCTCAAAATGGTATAGTGCTAGCCTTGAGTGAAAAAGCTCAGAGACAACACCCAGGCCCTGAGTTCAAGCCCCATGACCAAAACCAAAACAAAACAAAAACCAAACGACAAAAAAAAAACAGGAATTCTAGAGCTATATTACCTGGATTTTATTCCTGCAACTGCCACTACCACTTACTAGCTGTTTGACCTTAGACAATATACTTTTCTCTGTGCCTCAGTTTCTTCATCTGTAAAATGAGTAAAATCACTGACTTTACAAATGTGTTAACCTGAACAGTGAATAGTACCAAGTACTTATTAGTGTTAGCCATTAGCATCATCAGTCTTGTTGTATTTATGGTTTATGTTATTGTGGTTTATATAGCTATAGTGTTGTTGGTTACTAATTGTTAATCTGAGTATATAGTATAAAAGTACTTCATAAAGTAATTTTTCTAATCCTGTAGCTCTTTTACTTAGCAAAATATGTTATCTTCTGTGCTTTTATTGGAATCATTTAGCTTCTCTAAGCTTTCAGGAACATTTTATTTCTTGTTCTATGTCAGATAAAGCAGTTTGAGAAGCAGTAACTATTTGTTTTTATATAGTTTTAGAGAATTGTGAATATGTACTAACATAGTAGGTCTATTATTACATTAAAAGGTTTTCACTTTTCAGCAGTAGGATCCTACACCCTTGTGACCCAGATCAAGTATGCTTTTGAGCTACACAGTTCCATGTTACATTTCAAAAATCTGTGTGTGTAGTAGCTGGGTGTGATGGTGTAAGTCTGTATTTTCAGCACTAAGCAGACTGAGGCAGTAGGAACTTGTTCCAGGCTGGCCTGTTGCTATATATCAGGAACCAATCTCAAAAAACAAAAACAAAATATAGAAAATCTATAATGATTTAGATGAAATTAATAGGATGAAATAACTGAGTACACAAAATATTATAGAAATATAGGTATATTCTTCATTGTTCTGCAGTCCATAGATAATAAAATACTTGTTTGTTTGCTTACAGAAGTTGATTCAAGTCAGTTAAGACGCCAGTTGTGTGGAGGAAGTCAGGCTGCCATAGAAAGAATGATCCATTTTGGGCGAGAGCTGCAAGCAATGAGTGAGCAACTGAGGAGAGAGTGTGGCAAAAACACAGCAAATAAAAAAATGTTGAAGGTAAGTGTATTAGTCAGCTTTCCAGCACTTTGACAAGATCCCCAAGTAAGGAAGGAAAGGCTTATTTTGTCTCACAGTCTCGGAAGTTTCAATCCATTGTCACTTGGGCCTGTTGCTTCTGGATCTGTGGTGATTGAGATTGTGGTGTTAGGGGATCATGTGTTTGGAACAAAGCTGCTTCCCTCATAGCTTCCAGCAAGTAAAGAGAGGAAGAGGATGGAGCAGAGGGCAAAATGTACCCTTCAGGGCCTGTCTCCTTAGACCTTCTTCAAGAAAGCCTTCTTCCTCAAGTTTCCATTATCATCTAGTAGTCCATTAAAAGTTAGGAATTCATCCGTGGATGATGGTCGAGCCTCAGTGATCCAATCACCTTTCAAAGGCACTTCCTATCTTTGACCATTGCTGCTTTCAGCACATTAGCTTTAGGAGGATATTTCATATCTCACCATAGCATAACTGTTCCCTTGAAAAATCACAAAATTGTCAAACTAAGAAAGTCTGTAAAACATTGAATTGAAGCCGGGCACCAGTGGCTCATGCCTATAATCCTAGCTACTCAGGAGGCTGAGATTTGAGGATTGCAGTTCAAAGCCAGCCCAGGTGGGTAAGTCCGTGAGACTCTTTTTTTTTTTGGGTCCGGTCATGGGGCCTGAACTCTGGGCCTGGGCGCTGTCCCTCAGCTCTTCAGCTCAAGGCTAGCGTTCTACCGCTTGAGCCACAGCGCCACTTCCGGCTTTTTTCTTTTTGCTTATGTGGTGCTGAGGAATTGAACCCAGGCAGGGCCTCAGGCATGCAAGGCAAGCGCTCTACCACTGAGCCACTTTCTCAGCCCGCGTGAGACTCTTATCTCCAATAAACCACTAGAAAACCGGAAGTAGCACTGTGGCTCAAGCAGTAGAGCTCTTGCCTTGAGCTGAAGAGCACAGGGAACAGTGCCCAAGCCTAGAGTTCAAGCACCACAACCGACCAAAAAAACAAAAACAAAAAAAAACATTGAATTGTATGCTAGAAGTTGTTGGGGCTCTTAGACCTGAAATCTCTCCTCCTTACCTTCTAATCACCATTTGCAAGTAAAAATATGATGGGATTAGGCAGCTCTGACACCATTGGGAAGAGCACTCTGATTTAAGGAAAAAATGCAGTCTAAATCCTAGTTCTACTTTATCAGCATTGTGTACCCTTTTTGTCAGCTTCTTATTTATTTCCTCAGCTGTATAGTTGGCAGAATATGTATATAATTAGCAGAAATGTATGTTGCTAAAACTATAAATTTGAATTATTTAGTAAACATTGACCAAGATTGAATGTATAATTTGTGATTTTCATTTTTATGTGGATTTAGTTAAGGAATGAATTATATTTTATGACTAGAATTGTATAAATACTTTTTCAAGTTTCTTCTGGGTTTATATCCATGATGGGATGGTAAATAGGATAAAATGTTAATAAGAGGCGGCAAGTTAGTCATAGTATTATGTATCAGTTGATGAAGTTTTCTATTTAAATCAGATCACAATTCATTATAAAGATGTTATGAGTCTTAGGTGTTGTTTGTTTTTTTTGGTGGTGGTGGTGGTGGTGGTGGCCTGGGAGCTGTCCCTCAGCTCTTCAGCTCAAGGCTAGCACTCTACCACTTGAGCCACAGCGCCACTTCTGGCTTTTTCTTCTTATGTAGTGCTGAAGAATTGAACCCAGGGCCTCATGCATTTATGGCAAGCATTCTACCACTGAGTCACCTTCCCAGCCCCAATGTTGACTTTTTCATAAACATTTTCTTCTAAATGTTTTGGAAGAAGCCTATATTAGTTTCTTTTCTAATCACTGTGACAAAATCTGACCTGCATAATTTTAGCAGAGGAAAAATTGATTTTGTTAATGTTTCTAGAAATTTCTGAGGATATGTTGGTGCTGGGAGCAGATAGACGATGAGGCTGTTCACTTTGTGGAAGACGCAGGGATTTGGTGCATCTTTCAAAGGTGTATCCTGCCCTCAGTGATCTATTCTGTCTTAAATAGGCCCTGCCTAAAACTTCTCTAGCCTTGAACAGCTCCACCAGCTTTTCAACCATAAAGTTCACAACAGCAAAGGGGAGAAATTCGTTTGGTGGCCTGCAGTCTGATGATAGATAAGAATGATAGGGAAAGGCAAATGACTAACAATAATAGGCTGTTGCTCTTAGTAGCACCTAACACAATACACTTGGCACAAAACCAGTAAAAGTAAATAGCAATCTGCACAATAGCCTCAGTTTAGCACCTGTGTAGACATTACTGGTCTTTCTACTCTAACAGTAGTTAGCCACCTGTAAAACCACACCTTTAAAGCAGCCACTGTAAAACCATGCCTAGTAAAGGCATGCCGTCTTGTGTTTGACTAGCCAGGGTTGGAAGAGAAATGCATTAGTTAGTGCTTTAGTGAGAACTACCACTACAGTACGGTACAATTAACTCTAATAGTGACTCTGGGTTATCAGAAAAAAGGTTAAATTATGATTTTATGCTAAATAGTTGGTCAATAGTAGGGTTGATATAAATTTTCATGTAAACAATCACATATATCAGGGAAATAACTGTCTACATTTGCCTTCGAAGATTTTCAGCCAGACACAGTTCCTCACACCTGTAATTCTGGCTACTTGGGAGATGGACATCAGGTGGATTACAGTTCAAGGCCAGCCTTGACAAAAAGTTATTGAGACCCCATTTCAGCAAACAATCTGGGCATGATTGGAACAGCTTTAATCCCCAGGTATACAGCGGCAGAGGTAGAAGGTTTGCTGTCCAACTGGCCCCAGGTCAAAAGAGAAAAACTGAAAAGTAACTAAAGCAAAAATTGTTAGGAGTGTTCAAGCCCCAGTGTTGTTCCTGTTCCCCAAGGATGGTTTAAGGCCATGATTCTTAATTCCTTCGGTGTCTGAATGAATCCTTTAAAAATTATTAAAGATTACGTGGATTTAGCTTGGTGATAGAGTGTTGACTAAAGATCTGGATGTTGGGCTGGGAAGGTGGCTCAGTGGTAGAGCACTTGCCTTGCATGCCTGAGGCCCTGGGTTCAATTCCTCAGCACCACATAAGCAAAAAGAAAAAAGCCTGAAGTGGCACTGTGGCTCAAGTGGTAGAGCGCTAGCCTTGAGCTGAAGAGCTGAGGGACAGCGCCCAGGCCCAGAGTTTAGGCCCCATGACCGGACCCAAAAAAAAAAGATCTGGATGTTTTGGGTTTCATTCCTAGCACTGAAAAAAGTAAAAATCCCAGAGTTGTGTTTATGTGGGCCCAGGTGATACTTATCTAGTTAGAAATTAAAAATAAGAGCCGGGCGCTGGTGGCTCACGCCTGTAATCCTAGCTACTCAGGAGGCTGAGATCTGAGGATCGCGGTTCAAAGCCAGCCCGGGCAGGAAAGGCCGTGAGACTCCTATCTCCAATAAACCACTAGAAAACCAGAAGTGGCGCTGTAGCTCAAGTGGTAGAGTGCTCGCCTTGAGCTGAAGAGCTGATGGACAGCGCCCGAGCCCAGAGTTCAAGCCCCACGACCGACCAAAAAAAAAAAGAAATTAAAAATAAGATTTAAATTCTAAATTCTACATTGAGACTATGCACACCCAAATTACTGTCAGCTAACATTGTAATGGGTGTCTCCCCCAGCTTTACGACATTTCCCTCAAATTCTTTCCATTGAAACAATGTCCTTTTCTTTAAAGTAGAGCATAACATGTAATGGCACAATTACTTCCTAAATATTTTCAGTTTGGCACTTTACCTTCCATGTTGCATACATAATGTGCGATTAGTACAGAGATACTATTTTGTATTTTTATTATTGTTTTTATTGTAATAGTTTTTATGAGTAGTTTTTATTTTGCCCAGTTTCTATACATTATTTAAAATTATTTGAGATACTCTTGTGTTGCTATGAGTTAATGCATTGCTCTATTCTAGTCACATTTATATCAAATGCTTAGATGAAACGTTTATATAGTGTTCTTGATGTTCTTTAAAATTATTTCATTGAGTGAAAGGACATGGATATTATTGTGGTTCTTGCTACATACTTCTTTTCCAAAAACCTCCCAGTTAGCCAGCAAGGATACCTACTGTAGGGCTAACCTCTTAACATTGCTTATTTGTATTTCCTTGGTTCATCGTTACATATTACTGCAAGGTTCAAAATAAGAATGTTATTCTAGCTATTCAGGAGGCTGAGATCTGAGGATCAGGATTTGAAGCCAGCCCTGGCAGAAAAATCCCCGTGAGACTCTTATTTCCAATAAACTACTCAAAAAAGCCAGAAACAGTGCTGTGACTTAAGTGGAAGAGTGCTAGCCTAGAGCACAAAGAGGCTTAGTTGTGCTGGGAAGGTGGCTCAGTGGTAGAGTGCTTGCCTTGCGTGCATGAGGCCCTGGGTTTGATCCTCAGCACCACATTAGCAGAAAAAGCCAGAAGTGGCATTGTGGCTCAAGTGGCAGAATGCTAGCAGTGAGCTGAAGAGCTTAGGGGCAGCACCCAGGCTCAGAGTTCAGGCCCCCATGGTGGGCAAAAAAAAAAAAACCACGAGTGTTACCTTGCAGATTTCATTTACTTTTATGAAGAATAATAAATTATAGTTGTTTACTACTGGGAACTGAGTGGCATAAATCAGTTTTTTTTTTTGGTGTTTTTGTTTTGTTTTTTGGGGTCTGGTCGTGGGGCCTGAACTCTGGGCCTGGGCACCGTCCCTCAGCTCTTCAGCTCAAGGCTAGCGCTCTACC
>NW_012267346.1:5855930-5865010 GCF_000151885.1 Dipodomys ordii
CTAGCGCTCTACCACTTGAGCCACAGCGCCACTTCCGGCTTTTTTTTCTTTTTGCTTATGTGGTGCTGAGGAATCGAACCCAGGGCCTCAGGCATTGCAAAGCAAGCGCTCTACCGCTGAGCCACCTTCCCAGCCCCTTTCATTCACATTTTTAAGATTAACTTTTAAAATTGGCTTTGACTGTTAGAATTCTAAATGTAAAGAGATAATTTTTGATAACTGTTTAAAGAGGTATCTTACTATTTAAACATTCATGAAGTAAACACAAAATATTTTTTTAATTGTAAAGTCTTAAGGCAATGGTGAAGAATAATATGGGAAAGAAATCTAGAGATCTCGGAATTTGAGTTGTGATATAAATTTAATATTGATTGTATTTTTAGCTTGGGTCCCAAAATTGTCCTGTTCTTTTGTTGTTTAGTCTTTACATTTTTATTATTATTATTTTGGGGGGGAGGGGGTCCGGTCATGGGGCCTGAACTCTGGGCCTGGGCGCTGTCCCTCAGTTCTTCAGCTCAAGGCTAGTGCTCTACCACTTGAGCCACAGTGCCACTTCCGGCTTTTTTCTTTTTGCTTATGTGGTGCTGAGGAATTGAACCCAGGGCCTCATGCGTGCAAGGCAAGCGTTCTACCACTGAGCCACCTTCCCAGCCCCCCAGTTTTTGTTTTTACAGCTTATATTTTTCTTTCTTCCCTCCTCCTTCTCTTCCTCCTCCTCCTCCTCCCCCCCTCTTCTTCCTTCTTCCTCCTTTTTTTTTTGCCCAGCCTGGGCCCTGCCCCTAAGATTCTTTTGCTCAAGGCTAGTATTCTAAAACTTGAGCCACAGTGCAACTTGTGCTTTTTCTGTTTATGTGGTACTGAGGAATCGAACTCAGAGCTTTATGCTAGGCATGCTCTCTACCACTAAGCCACATTCCTAGCCCAAAGCTTATGTTTTCTTACTTTGGCTTTTTTTATTCCTAAGCCATGTTGCATAGTGCTGCTGTGTGATGTTTCTAAAAAATCAAGTCTATTCCCTATGACATTGCTTTACTTAGAGCCCCATTGTGTTGAAAAATTACAGTGGAAATTTTAGTGAGGTTTTATTTTAGGGTCTAAGTCTTTACCCTTGGTTCTAACCGTAGTTTTTCTTTCAGCCTGAGTTCATGTGCTCTGAATCTGTTAGGTCATTAGTACACTGAATGTTACATTTCTTCCTTTCTTCATTCCCCAGTGAGTGTCTGTTCTTGAAGCAGTGACTAGTTTCTGGTCACTGTATGTCCTGTCTGGCCTCTGTGTTCAACCGAATACAAACATGTTCCTTTTAATGTTCAGATTGCTAATTAGGAGAAACTGCATCTTACTAAATGAGTACAGTACTTTGTGACCTTGATTTCTCACTGCCTCCATTAGCCTCTTTTTACATGGCCAGCACCAGCTTCAGAATGTTATGAAGTATGGACGTGATCCATTAGTGCTTGAAATGGCTACTCACAATTTAGTACTCCCAGAAGTACTGTAATTATTGTTTTTGTGAGTTTTTCAAATGCCTAGAGGGTGATGAGACTTGACACAACTTGAGGCTACATTTTACCTTTCTGAGGTGTGTCAAGATATGGGTCCATGATGAAGAAAGTTTTATATTGAAGATTTTAATTACCAATTATTCATTGAACAGATTTTTTTTAATTGTACTATTTGAATGGTACTTTGTTAGATGGTTGTGATTACAGGGTAAATTTAAGTCTTGGCAAAGCTCAGTCTTTGGAAATAATGGATTAATTAGAGCTAACTTTACAGATAAGATATATAGGATTTTCTTTATCCGGTAAGTTTCAAGTAGACTGGGATGCATGGAACATATTTAGTGCCATAAGCGTCAGGCCTTATGGAGGTTTATGAAGACACTTCCTGTACCCAGCATCAATGCGTTGCTGTGGAGGATTCAAAATAGTACAGCAATTTCTTCATAGAACTTTTATTGGGGCAGAAGAATCAGCTGAAGTATTTAGCAATATATAAGACACTAAGGAGCCATATGTGTTTATTTAGAGGTATACATATTGTTTTGTAGTTTGAAACTGGCTGAACAGGTTTCTTCATCGATGGCTGTGTATCTACCATGAAGTGGATGTACATGTGTGTGGATGAGGCATGGCCTGGGTAGTTGACCAAATGTCTTGCCCTCGTCTCTTACTTTAGTAGTAACACTGAAGAATAATATTGGGTAACAGGAGTAAAATCTGATGACTTGAGCAATAGTGGTGGGTGTTTGTGTTTGTTAATTCTGGATTAGAATATCGACTTTTGGCATACTAACAAGACATCATTGATTGAAAGGTTGGCATGGACTGACATTGCTAAGAACTTCATTTGGTCTTCATAGGACCTGAAATTAGGATCTCCTTAAAATCTCCCATTATACAAATGAAACTAGCATTTAGAGAGATTGTTACTTGTCAGAGGCACACAATGAATGATTTGATGTTTTGATTTGAACCTAATGTTTGAAACCACCACAGTATATGATTTTGTAGAAAGACAATTTTTTTTTGTCAGTTATTCTAAGAGTAGCTTTAGTGTAGTTGTAAGAGAAGCCCTGAGGGGGAGCCAGTTTAATATGAGATGGTATCTATTGAGATACTATTGATTGCCCAGCTCCTTCATCCACTATGTAATAAAACAAGCCAACAAAAAATACTGTAAGTGGGCTGTATCTTTTCAGTTTCAGTCCTATCACTGGTAACAAATGGTAAAGCATCTCCATGTTTTACCTCCCCTTCTGCTTTAATCCATATTTGTCATTCCTTTGGAATTAGTTGTAACTCTTTGGCCTTTTATTTGTGTTGTAGGAATGGGGAAGGGGTGAATACAGATGGTTGTTCACAAGAAAAATTGCAAAGAAAAAAAGGCAGTTTTGCTTGCATACTGTAGTTTGGAAATGCAGAACATCCCAGAAGCAGGAGTAAATGGGTTTAAAGATTACAATGATATAGAGCCTTCTTTTCAACTTGGAACCATTGTGAGCACAGTAACTGAAATATTTGACCTGAAAACCAAACTGCTTATTTTCAACAGGATGCATTCAGTTTACTAGCATATTCAGATCCTTGGAACAGCCCAGTTGGAAATCAACTTGATCCAATTCAGAGAGAACCTGTGTGCTCAGCTCTCAACAGTGCAATATTAGGCAAGTAAAACCAAAAGCCAGGCTAACCAGATTCTTAAGAGTATTTGAGGGAATTTCTTGTAACATTTATTTTGGTAAAATAGTAATGCTTTTTTGTTGAAGTACATACAGAAACTTGTTTCCTTTATATCAAACACAGATTACACGATTCTAGTGGAATAAAAACAGACTGGGGGGCTTGAGGATGTTTGGATAGGTTTTTTATCTATGTAAGCATTTCTGGGAGCTGTCAATGTCTGCTTCTCATTTAGAACGAGGTATTTAAATTAAAAATACTTGCCCATGAAAGACTTCTTCAGTGAAAAGTATATTCTGCCACTTACTTCTAGGCTAGGAATTAAGGGACAGAGTTTTGCTAAATTGTTCATTGCTGGACCAATGTTGGAAAGATTATGGGCGCAGTAGAAAGATGTCCTGTTGTTTCTCTGTGTAATCATCAGGGACAAAAGTTGTGAAAGCTGCAGGAAGTGGTAGGGATTTAGAGCCAGGGAAATGATTGAAATACAACTCAATACAAATTGTAGGATGGGTTAAAAGTTAACTTGGCACTGACCTGAACACTCAAACTGAGAAAGGACAGCATGAAATTGTAGTGGTATTAGAACCTTTCTAGTTAATTCATTTTGTCTGATGAATTGATCAGAACTGGTTTTCTTTTATTGTTCTTATAAAATTCAGTAACATACTAGTTTGGGGCAGTACTGACATTTAGGTTGTATGTAATGTGAATTTTCAAGTATTATGTTATATAGGCTCACCTATATATTCACTACCTAGTGTGTATTTGTTTTGTATGTCAAAAGAAAATGCCTTCTTTGGCCCAAATACTACAGTAACAAACCTGTGGTGCTTGCTTTTGAGCAAAGTTGCCTAGCAACTCTCAAGAGATATTTTTGATGGTGGTAGTACGCAAGGCCTTGTACTTACGGCTAGGCTAGCATGTTAGTATCTAGTGGCTACACTGCCTTGTCAGTATTTTGTCCAAAGCATCCACCTGCCTGTACTAGTGGGGTAGGCGAAAGCCATAGAAATCATCTGGTAAATTGTGTAGGATATGTGCCATTTTCCTGAGATGTTTTTTAAAATGTCTTCCTAATTGCCTTTTCCATTTTTAAACCATTTTTCCTCAGAAACCCACAATCTGCCAAAGCAACCTCCACTTGCCCTAGCAATGGGACAGGCCACACAATGTCTAGGACTGATGGCTCGATCAGGAATTGGATCCTGTGCATTTGCCACCGTGGAAGACTACCTACACTAGCTATGCATTTCGAGAGCGCACTTATATTGTGGCATTAGTGAACATGGAAATAGAGCAGCTCTGCTGATTTGAAATTTAGATTTTTTTAATTATGTACTGGGGACAGGTTTTTGTCGCTTTACATTGCTTCCTAGTTTACAGCATGATGCAAATGATTTTCTAACTTAGTGTTAGGAGAAATTATTTTCCATCTTTAACCTCTTAGTTGTCTAAGAGTTAAATATTACTGAATTTCAGACATTCAAATTGATCATCAGAAATCCTTTAAAACAATTACCTAAAAGAAACCAAAAAAAAAAAATCCTGCCTTCTTTGTGGGGGAAGGGGGAAGGAAGTGGAAAAGTTGTGTTTGTGTTAGCATGTGGGTGATGTGAACTTCAAATTGGGAGATGTTCCGACCCCCCCACTCCCATATAAGCATTCAATCAGTGTAATTTGCAAAATGCATAAACATCCGACAGTTTGAATTTATAGTGTTGATGGAAGAAATCATTTTTAATGTGTACTGTAAAACTTGAAATACTCAGGAGCTGAGTGAATATGTTTGTTGCTACTTACAATCCCAACCTGTTAGTCCCAGTAGTTTTGTTTTAACATGGTCTTTTTCAACTTTGTTTCCTGTTTAACTACAGATGACTTCTGTTGTAGACTCACAAGTTTAACTGTTGTATTATAACAGTATTACATGTCAACAGTGTGGTTATGACCTTTATTTATATAAAACCAAATATTTAGTCAATTTACTGTGTCTTAATTTAATCTTTGTACACCTTCCATTTTTAAGTGCTTAAATGAGTACTATATTGCAATAAAAAATGTAGTGATATAATTAACCAGCCATTAAAAATTTACTTCTACAGATACTTAGTGTCAATTGAGTTTATATATTAGGTACTTATATACTTTTTCATGTCTTAAAAGTTAGAGCAATTAACAGTGATTTTTTAATTATTTTTTTACTATATAACTGACTGCCTTAAAGATGAATGGCCTCTTTAGAAACCTGGTAATAAGCACAAAGCAGAAGAAAACAGGAAAAGAACCTTCTTATTGTCACAGTCATGACACATGAGACTTGTCACTCAAGCCCCCAACTAGTTCAAAGTTTAGTTTTGAAAGCTATTCAGATTAATCTGATCCTTTGGTTTGACAAAGATAAAATTTTTTGGCTGACATCGTACCGTTTAAGATCTTTTGTATTTTTTTTCAAAATGCCTTACTCCTGGGAACATTTCAAAGCATTCAGCAACTTCAAGTAAGTTCTTTTTTTTGGCCATTCCTGGGGCTTGAACTTAGGGCCTGGGCACTGTCTCTGAGCTTCTTTTACTGAAGGCTAGCACTCTACCACTTGAGCCACAGTGCGGCTTCCAGCTTTTTCTTTTTATGTGGTACTGAGGAATCAAACTCAGGGTCTCATGCATGCTAGGCAAGTACTCTGCCACATTCCCAGCCCAGTTCATGGTATTTATTATCACTATTAACTTTTAAACATACAGACTACAGATTGTTCATTTAGCTTTAGCTTAGATTTATTTAGAAGTTTTCATCTTTTTGACCATCCACCGTTGTTTGAACCTCTTGGCATTTTGTTTTTTCTGGGTTCCTAAAACAGAAAGTTTCATATATTAAGAATAGTAAACAAGCTTAAAACTTGTTTAATAAGTTTAATAAATAACTCCAAGAAACAAAATGCAACATTTCTTCAAAGACTCTCTACTTTATATGGATATACAATTGTCAGAGCTAAGTTGTATCTTACCCCAAGAATTATTCAGAAACTGAGCTGCAGCCTTTTTCACTGGTAACCTCTTATTGTTCAGTGACAGGAACTTATTTACTAAAAATTTTAAAAAGATGAGAAAAGAACTTTGTACTATTCAGTTTAAAAGAAAGTTGAGAAAAATAGTCTATAAGAAAATTACCAGTAGTTCTGTTGGTTCCTGGACCATACAGAGAATTCTGTATGAAGGCTTGGGCTGCTTGTTGCCTTGAATCTTTCAGATCTTGGTCTTTTAGCCTCAGTGCCACGTAGCTCTTTGTCTGGCTGGTGATCAAAAGGTCAAATAAGGATGCATACTTTTATGTGCAACTTTTTTTGGGGGGAATGGCAGTGTTGAACTCTGGGGTTTTACTCTACCACTTGAGCCACAACCTCAGCCCATAAGCAACTGGATCACTGTACACGTGCTGGGCAACTACCAGTGAGCTTTAGTCCAGCTTTTCTGTTTTGGTAATGCTAAGGATCAAACGCAGTTCTTCTACTGAGCAAATGCACCCACCCTTGCTATACTAACATTGAAACAGTCTTGTTCTTTGATAATTACACAATTATAGATAATAGGCCATTTTACAAGAAATAGACAACGTTCACATTTTAGTATGGTAGGCAAGTATGCTGTTTACATAATTAAGACAAACTGATTTTTTTCCTACAGAGAAGCCAATCTGAAGTGCTACTAAATCTTCTCATATAAGTTAAAACTTAACTCAAAGGTCAACTTACATCCCATCTGTGAGGAAAACACAAATTACCTGAGAGACCGTACTTTTTGTACTTTAACTTTCTTGGTCTTGCTTCCTTTTTTACAGTCTTCAGTTTTCTTTTCCAAATTACCTAAAAAGAAATAAACTCCATTTTATAATAAGTCAAAAAACATCTACTGGAATTGACTTTATCCATGATATACCAATCTGGATGCAAGTTCTAACTGTAAAAAAACCCAAGGAATCAGCTCTTTCCTAAGAAAGTGTTGATAACAACTGAAAATATCTGCAAATGTGCTTCATAAATGAGAATTACCTAAATCAGAACACTTCCTACCTTCTTTCGACTTTCCTGGTGACTTCTTGATGCTGAGGAAAACAAAAAGATAAAATCCAAAACATTGGCTGGAATGGCGGACAGCAAAAAGCAACTTAAACATTATATTCACATAGTTTTCAAGTAAGATTACAGGTACCACTATCCTCACATTTTACTGTTACCAATGGTTTTAGGAAGCAAGTTACTCCCTTATACACTGCCACCAGCTCTTCCCTATCTTCCAACTAATTACTAGAATGGGAATGTATCCTGAATTTTAGTCTGAAAGCAAAGGCAGAATGGTGTTTAATAGTTACAGAACACAGTATTCAAAATAAGAAATAAAAGGTCTGTCGCATTATACTTGGGAGAAATTACAAAGAACTGTTCATCCTGGAGACCAGGATGAGCCTCAAGCCACTAATCAACTGACCAATGTTGAGAAAATGTAATACAATGTAGAAGCAACTTGCACTTAACAAAGAACAAAGGCCACAAAGGAGGATAGGAGTGGGAAATGAGGTGACGGTTGAACTTTTCTTGAAAGGTGAAAAGGGCTAAACCAAATGACCACTAGTATACTTATGTATTAAAGATCTGGATAATTCTGGGGAATTTACTGAAAAGGGCAGAATCAGTAGCCAAGTAAAAGACAAAATTTCTGAACTTAGAAATGACTATGGGGAGCTATTGGGGATAGAAAAATACCTCAAACATTTAAAGTGTAAATTCAGTAGGGCTTGACTGATTCCTTGGGAGAGAAGAAGGAAACTATAGCTTCTACCTTTAAACACTTGAGTGGGTGGCAAAGCTGCTGAATGAACATGGAACAGAGGAGGACAGATGGGTGGCAGGTGGCAAGTATAACATTCTTACTCATCTACCTGCCCAAAAGTGCAATGGTGCTCACCAAAATTTACTGAATAAACACATCAGGATCTAGAACTCCGATGCTAGAGATTTACCTATGAGAATGAGCCAAAAGAAATGAGGGACGCTAAAATGTGGTAGAATATTTACCCCCATCTTTCCCATCCTGTAACAACTATATGGATCTAAACAAATGTCTGTACCAGGCTGTAATTCAAAGATGGTTGTAAGCAATCCAAGACTCACTACTTACTCAGGCTCTGAAGCTGTTAACTGCTCTAGAACAGTGTCTGGAAGGAGTTTTCTTTTCTTTGGGAAATAGAAGACATTTTAAAATAGGTTAAAATTGATACACACAAGTTGTGTCTGGAGTTGCTTTTAAAGTTGAGATTTTAGGAATTAGGTTAAACACTGCTTTCACTACCCCCGAAAGGGGAAGAGAGGGCTCCACGAAACTCAGAACCTTTCCCACATTTTCTAGACTTGGAACGCCTGCCAACAGAAAGCAACCCCCAGTGCCCCGCTTGGACCCACAAGGCTCAAAGGTATCGCCAATCTGTGTGGCCAGTGCCAGACATCAGACCACAGAGTGTTGTCATCAGGAGCCACCTCAATTCTCAAGATGCAGTTCCAATGTTTCTTTAAAGACGAAACTCTCTCTGCTGAGGCTCCGGTGCTGAGATTCCCAACGGACCTAATTCCTACTTCACACTTGCGCGCGGCTGAGGGAGATGCGGGGAACAGGCCTCTCTCTCTCCTCACCGTGGTCGCAAGAAACGGTAGTGACAGCGTGCTTACCAGTCCAGTTCCCACCGGTGCGGGCGGGTCTGAGAACGCCACCCTCCCTCCCCCCTCTCACCTTCTGCTCGATGAACAGCTCCTCGCGTCGCTTCCTCTTCTCCTTCAGGAGCGTTTTGTCCCTGAGAGAGAGGGCGTCGGGGTCAGCGCGGGGCGGGGAGCGGGGCGGGAGGGGGCGG
>NW_012267346.1:5865064-5865567 GCF_000151885.1 Dipodomys ordii
ATAGAGGGGGTAACATTGTCCAAAAAGAAACGTATTATTTACCTGACATATAACTAACCCCTCTGTACATCACCTTTATAATAGCAACAAAATACCAAACATAAGAACTTGTATTTTAGTTCAAACCAACTAAAGTGTGTTAACTCCACACTTCTCCTCCGCCTGGGCGCTGGCGAAAGTCAGCTCCTCGGGGGCCTCGTCGTCAGACTCGTCCCCTTCCCCGTCTTCTTCCAGCGGCTCCGCGGCCGCGCCGCTGCTGGGCTGCCCGAGCAGCAGGCCGTGCTCGGCCTCCTCCTCCTCCTCCGAGGACGGCGGGTCTTCGTCCACCATCGCCCCCGCCGTCGCGGGCACCCGGGACGCGCGAGGCCGGAGCTGGACCATCGCTCGCGAAACGCCGGGCCGTGGGAACCTCTGACCCGGAAGCAGTCGGAGGCGTGACGTTAAAAAGCCAGCGACTAGAGTGTTTCTGCTCGGCGGGCTCTGCGGCGCCTGGGCCGGCCGGA
>NW_012267346.1:5865872-5886904 GCF_000151885.1 Dipodomys ordii
CGCGGCGGCGCGGACTCGCTTCTGCCCGCGCGCCCCGGCGTGGAAGGAGGCCACGCGTGGGAGCGCTCGGGTTCCGGGGCTCCGAGGCGGTCAGGGGGCGCTGCGTTGCCCTTTCGGATGGGATTAAATCCAGCGCCCAGTTCCCCGCTGGCCGCAGGTCGCCGCCGTCTGTGGGCGCGCCGCCTTCCCTGGCTCTTTAGGAGGTGGGGCTCGCGTCGCGCGGGATCGCGGTCGCCGACGGCCTGGCTCGGGTGCTGGAGCCCCCGCGGCTGTCCCGGGCCCCCCGGGCTCAGGTGCTGGAGCCCCCGCGGCTGTCCCGGGCCCCCCGGGCTCAGGTGCTGGAGCCCCCGCGGCTGTCCCGGGCCCCCCGGCCCCCCCCTCGGGCCCCCCCAGCACGGGCTAGAATGGAAGCTCTGGCCCAGCCCGCCCCGCGTGCGCTGAGGCCACTGTGGTACCGAGGGAGGGAGGGAGAATACTTGGCCCATACTGACTCCTTGTTCCTCGCACCAATCAGGTTGCACACTTGTCATGTATCTACACGGGCAGATACTCTACTGAAATGCACACTCTGGCGTGGCGCTAAGTGACTTAAGCTCCACCCTGCTGCAGCTCTAAAAGCTCCTTCCTGAAGTTCCTACACATTTCCATTCGTGTAACTTCCACTCCACACATTACCTGGCAGTTGTTCCAACCGTTGTGAAACTTGGGGTGGGTGGGGGCAGGCCTTACTAATTATTTTATTCCCAATGTCTGTCGTATGGTAGACGCTTCATTCAATTCAGTTGAATTGAATAATTCTATCTCACATGTATCTTGTAGTTCCAATTCTTCTTTTATCTTTTCTGATTTAGAAGCAATTCTCAATTTTAAAATGACAAAACCAAACATGGACAAAACAGGACAAACACAAGAACAACGCTGCAGGTAAAAACAAAAGAACCCATAAACTTCTGGGCCTTAGGTGGAAATTATAAATCACAAACATTCTTAAGATTGCCTCAGACTGTGCTGACTCACATAATGACTAGCACCAGGAAAATGTTAAGTTGGAGACTCCCACAGCAGGCTTACTGAAGAGTACATGATGGGGGCTGGGCTTGGTGGCACCACTGAAATTCCAGCTACTCTGCAGATAGAGGCAACCAGGGCAAAAGTAGAACTCTCTACCTAAGAAAATCCAGGATTGAGGGTGTGTCTAAGTAAGTGGTAGAGTCCTTGCCAAACAGGAGACCCTGAGTTCCATCCCCAATACTGCAAAACAAAAAATGGCTTATAAACACCTCAGAACCTTGTTAAATATATTTTCTGTCCCTCCCTGATTCAGCCTCATCAAAGCCCAAATCAAGACCTCAGGGTGCCTGCCTGGTCTCTACACTCCCCACTGGCTAGGAACATCCGCACTCCAAAACTACACAAAGGACCTTTGGGATGGATTTGTCAGTGGCTAAGATTTTTATGTGCATTACAAAGTTGTCTATAAAAGTGAGTTGTTACCTATTTCTACAAAATCCAGGTTTGTAACGTCAAATATAATTCTCAAGGGGCTGAGGTGAAGCAGCCCAGGCATGTAATTATTCAAGGACCCACCAGACCCAAAGGATGTGCATGACCTTCATACACTTCAGTAACAGCCATTCCTCCCAGTCAGGCCTGATGCACACTGGCCAGCAGGCATGCATATAGCTGCAAGGGGTTGAAGGAGTAGTTTTTTCCTACTTTATTCCAAGGGAAAAAGTGCATCATTTTTTAAAGTCCTACAGAGTAACTGCCTTCAGAAGCGAGGGTCTGTGGAGCTTGGCAGGCCTTACAGGGACAGCTGTTTCCTTCAGTAGTAGTCTTGAGCTGTCAACTATCACTCCTTGCTTTCCCCTGGCTGCCAAGCAATCAGAGCTAAGGTGTAGGTTGCTGTGCTCACCTGGTACAACCCCATTTTGGTACTGTTCTGTTTTCTCATTTGGATTTTCTACTTGTTACTTTCCTCTTTTTTATTTTTATTTTTGTCAATCTTGGGGCTTGAACTCTGGGCCTGGGCACTGTCCCTGAGCCCTTCAGCTCAAGGCTAGCTCTCTACCATTTGAGCCTCAGTGCCTCTTCTGGTTTTCTGGTTTATTGGAGATGAGAATCTCATGGGCTTTCCTGCCGAGGCTGGCTTTGAACCACAATCTTCAGATCTCAGCCTTCTGAGTAGCTAGGATTACAGGCGTGAGCCACTGGCACCCAGCTACTTTCCTCCTTTAAGAGTTCTTGTCCTCAAGTTATCCTTGTTTTTTTGAGGCAAGGTAAACACTGAAAAGAGAAAGCCTCCAACAGGCACATTTTGGGGAACCATTATATAATAAATGACCTACAGAAGCGAAGGAATTCACTTCTCACCAAAATATACACACACACAAAAAAACCAGAATCAAGTACCAGCTGAGGCTTTCCTCTATTTCTGGATCAAAGAGAAAAGATCCACAATCATTAACCCACTTCTTTTTAAGACAATGTAATCACAAATTTTTCCCTCCCAGTAACTGACCAAAACATCAAACATAAGAACTTGTATTTTAGTTCAAACCAACTAAAGTGTGTTAACTCCACACTTCTCTGGCTTCATCTAAATAAATGCTTTGTCATAGCTTTTCTAAGCCAATCATTTATCAACAGGCTGAATCCCCACCAGGTATCAGAGGATATTTTTAGATCTTCAGTATTCAGCTCAACATCCACAAGAATGTTCCGTGTGTGGCCTAGTTCTCAGATCCACTATTATTTTTCCATTCACAGAATGTTTAAGGAACAGTTTCCATTTCATGAGGAGCCAGGGCTTCAGGAAGGGTGGTCCCACAGGGTCCCTGGAAGTGAAACCTGAACAAAGGACCAGATGTATTAGTTAGGAGCTACATGTTAGTGATAACAATGCCTACCTGCAGCATTTCTTCATTACATCCAAACTTCTTGTTGGTCCTAGGGCTCAGGGCCTGGGTGCAGTCCTTGAGCTTTTGTGCTCAAGGCTGGTGCTTTACCATTCCAAGCCACAGCTCCACCTCTAACTTTTTAGTGGTTAATTCTCCAATTAAGAGGCTCATGCTGGCTCTGAACTTTGAGCCTCAGCTCCTAGCCTCCTAAGAAGCCAGGATTGCAAGTGTGAGGAACCAGCGTCTAGTGGTGTCTATAATTTCTGTGCTCATTTCCCCCCTCCCTTTTTTGGGTGGGGAGGGATAACTGCAGCCCTACACACTCCTGCCAGTACCTTCCACCTGACATATATGATCTCCAAGTCCTCACTACTTGCTTTTCCCCTCTTTTTCTAATTAGAGTCACTGTGGTGGTTGTGAACTAGTATCTCGTTGGAGCTTTCATTTGTATGTACATCCTTACTGACTCGTGATGTTGAATGTCATTGTAATATGCTTATTGATTCTATGTACATATTAGAGAAATGTCTAACTTTTTCGGTCAGTCTTTTATCTGTATTATCTTTTTTAGTTGTATATATAGTTTATATACATTTAGACTATATGCAAATCTTTCAACTATTAGACTTGGAAATATGGCTGGGAAGTTGGCTCAGTGATAGAGTGCTTGCCTTGAATGCATGAGGCCCTGGGTTCAATTCCTCATCACCACATAAGCAAAATGAAAAAAGCCGGAAGTGGCGCTGTAGCTCAAGTGGTAGGGTGCTAGCTTTGAGCGGAAGAGCTGAGGGATAGCGCCCAGGCCCAGAGTTCAGCCCCCAAGACCAAAAACAAACAAACAAATAAATAAATAGACTTGGAAATATTTCTACATTGTACATTGACATGTTGAATTAAAACCTTTTGCACAACTACTGAAAGATATATATATATATATATATATATATATATATATAGTTTTGGGGCTTGAACTCTGGGCTTGGGCGCTGTCCCTGTGCTCTTTAGCTCAAGGCAAGCACTCTACCGCTCTACTGCTTAAGCCACAGCGCCACTTCCGGTTTTCTAGTGATAAGATAAGAGTCTCATGGACTTTCCTGCCCGGTTTGGTTTTGAACTGCGATCCTCAGATCTCAGCCTCCTGAGTAGCTAGGATTATAGGCGTGAGCCACTGGCACCCAGCTGAAAGATAATTTTTAAAAGGATTTTTTTCTTCAATTTTGTGGGTAGATTTTCACTCTATTGCTGTACAAAAACATTTAACTTGAATAAAAACCAATTTGCCTTTTTTTTGGGGGGGGGTCCGGTCATGGGGCCTGAACTCTGGGCGTGGGCGCTGTCCCTCAGCTCCTCAGCTCAAGACTAACGCTCTAGCACTTGAGCCACAGCGCCACTTCCGGCTTTTTCTTTTTGCTTATGTGGTGCCGAGGAATTGAACCCAGGGCCTCATGCATGCAAGGCAAGTGCTCTACCACTGAGCCACCTTCCCAGCCCTACCTTTTTTTTGTTGTTGTTTTCTGTTACTCATGCTTTTGGTATCAGGTCTAAGAAAGTTTTAGCTAACACAGGGTCACAAAGATTTTCTCCTTGGTTTTCTTTTTGAGGATTTTATAGTTTTCACACTTAGGTTCAGGCCTAAGATCCATTTTGAGTTAGTTTTGGTGTGTGTTGTAGCAAAGGATCAGACTCCAGTTGCATGAGGCTATCCAGCACATGATTGAAAAGCTTGTTCTTTCCCCTGCTGGACCATCTTCACAGTCTGCAAAAATCAACTGACCACAAATATGAGGAATTATTTTGGTGGGGGAGGGGGAAGTCAGTCATGAGGCTTGAACTCTGGGCCTGGGCACTATCCCTCAGCTCTTCAGTTCAAGGCTAGCGCTCTACCACTTGAGCCAAGCACCACGTCCAGTTTTCTGTTGGTTAATTGAAGATAACAGTCTCACGGACTTTCCTGCCCATGCTGGCTTTGAACTACAATCTTCAGATCTCAGCCTTCTGAGTAGCCACTGGTGCTGGCATATGAGGGGTTATTTATTTATTTATTTCACTAGACTTTCACTTCTGTTCTGCTGGTTTTATATATCCATTCTTAAAACAATTGCCACACCGCCTTGGTTAAATAACTGTAGTAAGTTTTGAAATGTCTAGGTGTGATTTTGTTCTTTTTGCTTTGACAGAAAAGTCCCCTGAATTTTCAATATGAACTTTGGGATCACCTTGCCTATCTCTGCAAAAATCTAGTTGTAATATTGATAGGGATTAGGTTGAACCTCTTGGAGACTATGGTCATTTTAATAATATTAAGTAATCCAATCCATGATATGGGATACGTTTCTATTTAATATTCTTTATTTCACTCAATAGTGTTTTGTATAAATTTTGCATAGGAGACTTTTTTTATAGAGAACTTTTTGAGCGATAGAGGGGGTAACATTGTCCAAAAAGAAACGTATTATTTACCTGACATATAACTAACCCCTCTGTACATCACCTTTATAATAGCAACAAAATACTTTTTTAAAAAGAGAAATGGGAAGTTTTCACAACTTACAAACAAATGATGAATTATGGACCAGGCAGCCAATTATACAAATGCATAAGAAAGACCAGTACCAAAGTCAGCTAAGTCAGCTGAGGAGGATGCTATTTAAGTGCCTATGCCACGTTTTATCCCAGGGCCAACTCAGAGCCACAGTTCACACCCTGGATGCATGGGATAATTGCTAAGAAAGAAACTAAAAGCAATCACCATGTCCAGCAACCTTCAGTGGCATCATAATGATTCTAGGAATTGGAGCCCAGTCACTGGGATTTTTTAAATACTCAACCAACATGAAAAGCCTTTGATTAAGGAACTAAAGTGTTAATGAAGTTTTATGGGAGGAGAGGGGAGTCAGTTGTATTTATATTCTAGAAGGAAATTTAACTAGCAACCAAGGATTAAAAGTAAAGCAAAACAAGGGTCAAGGCATAACATGGGACCTGGGATTTGTGAGATGGCCATGAATACAGAGGTTCTTTGGAATCAAATTGCAGACAAATTTACCCAGTGAATAGAAGCTTTTTCTGGGTCATTTTTCAGGCTTCCCTGTTGAGGGCTACTCACCTATATCTAAAAGGTCATTACCAAACGTAGTTCACAATATAACTGCAAGGTAAATCTAAGAAACATAGAGCTTTCAAAAAAGAAAAGCCTGTGGCAGATCCTATGTTGAAACATAGACACCTGCACCTGTGCTCAGAGATACTTTGTTCTTCCACAAGAAGAGCTATAAAGCAAGACTGTCCTCTCTCCTCATTCCTCTCCCCTGTCCTTCCCTTCCCTTCCCTAAAAATTAGGACAATAGGTAAGATCTGTGGTGACATGTCCAAGCCTGCCCTCCACCTCCCAATGCCCAGCTTGGCACCCGTGTACCTGAATGTGTTTGTGGCTGGGGTGGTCTCCGTGTTAAACTCGGCCACTGGAACTCCCCTAGCAGCCACTTGAGGGGCAAACAAGGCAGCTGGGTAGACCACAGATGAAGTCCCTACCTGCAAAGCAGCACATGGGAATTGACTGAGGGGAGACATTCAGAAAACCTATGATACACTCAGGTAGGGCTGTCGCTGCGGCAAGAGCAGGCGAGGCAGGATGAGACACGGTGGAGGGGGTGTCCACACATGCAAGTTTAGCAGCAACCTTCAGGCCATTCGTAGAATTTAGGAAGACCATGAGATACAGAAAGGAGAGTTACACGAATGGACAGAGCTAGGAAGAAATGACCCATTCAACATGTTGGAAAGATTGGGGTGGGAGAATACTGTTTCTGTTTCTGATTTTTTTGTTGTTGTTGTTTTGTTTTTTGGGGGTCCGGTTGTGGGGCCTGAACTCTGGGCCTGGGCGCTGTCCCTCAGCTCTTCAGCTCAAGGCTAGCACTCTACCACTTGAGCCACAGTGCCACTTCCGCTTTTTTTCTTTTTGCTTATGTGGGACTGAGGAATCAAACCCAGGGCCTCATGCATGCAAGGCAAGCGCTCTACCACTGAGCCACCTTCCCAGCCCTGTTTCTGCTTTTTGAAGTTATAAAAATGATCTATGTTCCCTAACTTAGAAAATTTAACAACAAAATGTAAGCATGTTACCCATGATTCCACTACCCAACAATATATAGTTATCTTTGAGAGGGAGGCAGTACTGGGGTTTGAACCCAGGGCCTCACACTTAATAGGCAGGTATGTCTCTTGGTCTATTTTCTTTAGTTTTCAGACAGGGTCTTGTGTTTTTGCCCAAGCTGGCCTGCTCTGTTATAATCCTCCCATTTATACCTCCTGCATAGTTGGGATCACAGGCTTGTACCACCACACCCACTTTATGGTTTGAGTTAAAATGAAGGAAGGGAGGGAAAGAAGAAGGAAAGGAAGCAATAATAAATCCCACCCTCAGCTTCAGTGCTTCAGAGAATCCTGAGGACTGAGGAAGGGTGTGACCTACCACTAGACACAGGTCACAGAGGGCAAGCTCTCTGTCCACCTCCTCCAGAATGGCAGGATCCAGGTTTTCTCCAAACCACACCACATGTGGTCGCAGCAAGCCCCCGCACCCTGCCTCCTCACACCTGGAAGAGAGCAATTCTGAATCACCCTTAGCTGCCTAAGACCCAGGGAAGGCTGGGTACTGCCCAGAACCCATGCAAGTGAGCCACTTCACACTCACACACTTCACTAACAGGAACTTGCCAAGTAGAACTTCCCTAGTAAAGTTTCTTTTTCCTGTCCACCCAGTGGCACTGACATGGAATCAGCTGAGATGGACTGCTCTTTTCAGAAGCTTTTCCTTATATATTAAAAAGCAGTTCTGGGCAGAACCCTGGCCTGGGACCTGCCTTCAGTACTTGCAGAACCCCTAAAATCTTCAATGACTTCTTCCACTTTCTGCTCTCTTCAGACCTGTCTGTAGCCAGCCCTCCAGTGCCCATACTGCAAGCCCTCACGTTTCCATTTCTCCTCTAGCTTACCACGCCCGATACCAGTAGCTTAGAAATAATCTCCTACTCAGGAGCCCCCAGAACTCCCATTATTTCAAATTACAATTAGTAATGAATTCAGTAATGAAAACCCTCATTAAAAACACAAAGGGATTGGTGGTGAAATAAAGCCATGAACTAGCAACATTTTATAGCCATTTTTGAGAAAGCAATAGTATTTTTGTATGTTGAACCTTCTGAGAAGTCCTGTAACAATGCAAATGGAGGAGGGGCAGTTATTTTTATTTTTTTGCCAGTCCTTGGGCTTGAATTCAGGGCCTGGGCCAGAGTGCCACTTCTGGCTTTTCTGTTTATATGGTACTGCGGAATCAAACCCAGGGCTTCATGCATGCTAGGCAAGCACTCTACCACTAAGCCACCTTCCCAGCCCCACGCTTCCATATTTCTTTGGCCATGTAACATCTTTTCTTTTTGAAGAAATGCTCTTAGTATGACATGTACTATGAATCTCCGAACACTGTTGGAAGCACTGTTTCAGTGACTAGATTTGAAAATTTGACATGAAAATCTATTTTTTTTCTAGTGCTAGGAAATAGAACCCAGGGCTTTGTTATAAGGATTTTACCATTTGAGCTATACCCCAGGCTTTTATTTTTACTTTCTTAAAGAGCCTTTGTGATCCTTTTACCTCCGCCTCCTATGCCCAGCTTCTTTTCTTTAGTCTACAAAAATAGTCTGGTGAAGCAATTTTGTCTTTGAAAGATCTTTGAATGTCTCCCTAATCCTGAACTGATAATGCGGAGAATGGAAAAGAAGGAGGAGGGGGCAGGAAAGAGGGGGAAAAGAGTAGGAGGGGCAGGAAGAGTGAGAGGGGAAGGTTAACAGGAAGGGAAAGGGCAGGGAGGAGAGAAGGAAGGGGAAGGGGAGAAGTAGGAGGAGGAAGAAGAAAAGAAGGAAGAAGGAGGAGGAAGAGAAGAAAGAAGGAAAAAGAAACAGAAAAGGAAGGAAGGAAGAAAGGAAGGAGAAGATAACAGCAGATTTACTGGCAAATTTCAGGATGTAGCCTTGTACTTTCTAAAATTTAGATGACAGTCTGTCATATAGCGGCAGAACTCAATCCACCAAAACACTAAACATAAAGGGATGGAAGCTGGGTATGTTTGTAGTCACAGTTGCGGAGGGATGAAATAGTATGTCAAAACTCTGGAACTAGCCTGAGCAATATAGGAAGGCTCTGTTTCAAAAAGACACACACACACACACACACACACACACACTGTCTAAAAAACACACACACATTGTCTCAAACACACACACTCTGTCTCTAAAAGACACACACACAAACACACACATACCCCTCTGAGGGGCGGGACTAGATAAAAGATGTTCCTTTGTTTCACCTTTTGTCTTTTTGCTCTTGGCCTTGTTGGTCAGGACTAGATTGTGCATTTTTTCATTTAAGAGGTATCTCATGGACAGACAATGTGTGTATGCTTATAGTCCTAGCTATCCAGAAGACAGAGGCAGAAGCATCACAGTTCAGGACTAACCTTGTGCAGAAATTTGCAAGACGTTATCTCAAAAACAATCCAGACATAGTGATACATGCCTCTAGTTCCAGCTACTGGGGAGGCCATCTTTGGCAAAAGCATAAGACCTTACCTGCAGAAGGAAACGACTGGGGCGTGGCTCAAGTGGCAGAGTGCTTGCCTAGCAAATGTGAGGCCAGCAGTGCAATAATAAAAATAACAATGATAATAAATAATTACATTTGGGTTATTTTCTTTTTTGCAACCTGGAACACTAAATATAAGGGTTTTTTTTACTTACCTGGGCAGTTTCTCAACTGGGATTCCTGCATCTCGAGTTTCAGGATCTGGAGCGCTGAAGCGTTAGAAAAGAAAGAGGGTCACTGGTATGCACAATCCAAGAATGAAGGAACAGCTTCACCCTGAAGCTTCTCTTTTTGGCAGAACTCCTCTGCATGCTCACGAGGAAGAGAACTAGGATAGGCGTCAAGGAATGGCCAGTGGCTTTCACTCCAGAGGGATCTTGTAGCGGGGAGGAGGCCTGGAGTGACCCCGCCTGCAGAGTTTTGTGATTTACCTTATATGCTTTAGCATCATTTGGCTCATCTGCAATGTTCACTTATCACTTACAGAATTTATACTACATTATTGCTGGGCACCAGTGGCTCACACCTGAATCCTAGCCGCTCAGGAGGCTGAGATCTGAGGATCATGGTTCAAAGCCAGCCCCGGCAAGAAAATCTGTGAGATTCTTATCTCCAATAAATCACTCCAAAAAGCCAGAAATGGAACTGTGGTAGAGCATTAGCCTTGAGCTCAGGGACAGCACTCAGGCCCTGGGATCAGCGCCCCCCCACCGAAAAAAAAAGAAAGAAAAAAGAATTTATACTACACTAAAATGGCCCAGTAAACTTTTACCAATATTCTGAGTTCAGTATTTTTTCCTACTCATAATAGTGAATACTCATCATAAAAATGTTGCAAAGAGGGTTGGGAAGGTGGCTCAGTGGTAGAGTGCTTACCTTGCATGCATGGGTTTGATTCCTCAGCACCACATAAGCAGAAAAAAAAAAAAGCCAGAAGTGGCGCTGTGTCTCAAGTGGTAGAGCGCTAGCCTTGAGCTGAAGAGCTGAGGGACAGCGCCCAGGCCCAGAGTTCAGGCCCCACGACCGGACCCTCCCCCCCAAAAAAAGTTGCAAAGAATAAAACATTTATCCAGGGACCAAGGGCTCAAGGAGAAGAGGTCACTAGCATGTTCAAGGCTCTGGGTCTGATCCCCAGTCCTCCTCCCCCAACAATCATCCACAATCCCTTCACTCCAATATCAGTAGTAATACTGTAATATTTTGTTGTGTTTTTTTCTGACCTTTTAACTAGTATATAGATGCATAAGCATGAAGTATTTGTATTTAACTAAATTGGGATCGTATAGTATCATATAGTATATCATTTAGCATACTGTTTTTACTTCACACTGTAAATTGTGAGCCAAATATTTATTTTATCAAATGTCTTTAGTGCCTTCAGTCTTATTTCTCATAAATATCCACAGGAATTTTCAATGAATGTTTCATTTCCTCCTATCCATGTTGAACTTAGAGGGAAAAATGACATACTATGTCACACAGCATAATTACCCTTTTCCTGATAAAGCTGGACAAATTGGACTGTTGTAGTTCTCAGCCACAACGCCACAAGAGGTGCATCGAGTTTTAAATAAGGTTCCTGAAAAACACACATTAAGTTTAGAACTTTGAATAATCAAGAACAACTGTTGCTAAGTCTAATTGAGTTTTTATCCACTCCTCTTAGCAAATGGGCCTTGCCTAGGAATCATGGGAAATACAAAAGCAAATAGACTAAAAAGCTTCCGGATCTGGAGGAGAAAACAAGTAGTAGTAGGACTAATGTGGCTCAGTTACCTTGGAGTGATGTTCAGGTAGACCTAAAGTAGTCAATGGGGAAGAGGCTTCTCCACTTAACACTCAGGGTATGATTTACTATGTATGTAATTACGAAAGGTCAGTGGCTTAGAGTATGCTTCTAAAATCTTTGAATTCATGCAGCCTTAATTTTTACATAGAATTAAGTAACTGATAAAAAAGAGGGCTGAGCCTAGTGGTTCACACTTGTCATCCCAGCTACTCTGAAGGCAAAGATAGGAGGATCTTGGTCCAAGGTGAGTCCTGGCAAAACCATGAGATTATCTGAAAAACAAACTAGAGGTAAAAAAGTGTAGGGATGTATCTCTAGTGGTAGAGTACTTGCTGAGAAAGCATTGGGTGCTAAGTTCAAACTTAATACCACCAAAAACTACATATAAACATGCATACATGTGTGCTTTGAAACTAAGTCTAAGTTTTAAAATTATTTTTAGTTGTTGTATAATTATATGTATATGGTGCAGTATGACAACTTGATACATGTATATAACTTTTGATAATCAGATGAGGATAATTAGCATCTCATGTATTTCCATTTCTTTGTGTTTGGAGTTTATTTGGATTTTTTGTTTTAAAGTATTGGAGGGGCTGGGAATGTGGCTTAGTGGTACAGTGCTTGCCTAGCATGCATGAAAACTCTGGGTTCAATTCCTCAGTACCACATAAACAGAAAATACTCAAGTGATAGAGTGCTAGCCTTGAGCAAAAGAAGCTCAGGGACAGTGCCTAGGTCCTGAGTTTAAGCCCCAGAACTGGCAAAAAAAAAAAAAAAAGTATTGGAGTTTGAACTTAGTGCTTTGAGCTTGCTTGCTCATGTCTGGTGTTCTACCACGAGCCATGCCTCCAGCCCTGCTTTTTGTTAGATGAAGTCGAGTGAACTTTCAAGTCTTGGCTGGCTTGAAACTACAATCCTCCAAAAGTTCTGAGTAGCTAGGATTACAAAGGTGAACCACTAGCACCTGGCCATTAGTATGTTTTAGCAAGTCCTTTCTGTAAGTGTAGAACAACAAATAAAGGATAATAAAATTGCATATCATAGTTTGGGCAGATTTTTTTTGCCAGTCCTGAGGCTTGAGGGTTTTTTTGCTCGAGGCGAGCACTCTACCACTTGAGCTACAGAACCACTTCCAGCTTTTCTGCTTACCTGTTACTAAGGAATGCAACCCAGCGCTTCTTGCATGCTGGGTAAACAATAGGCCACAAGGCCCCTCAAGGTCCCTTTCATCTCAACTGTTCGGTTTTTTCTCAGCTTATCTATTTACTTATCTATCTATCTCCAGCCATTGGTTAGTAATTTTGGAGATTGTGAACTGTTCATCTTATTTCAAAGTCACCTTATGTAAATACATCTTTCTACAAACTAGCCAATCGCCAGCACATTGTGAACCTGAGCTCAACCAATCTGAACAGAGGGGTGGGGCCTGTTGCATTAGGGATAAATATAGGAGCAGCCTGCCTGCTCTGTGGGCTTGCTTGCCAGATTTTTGGCTGTTAGTGCACCCTTCTGCAGAAGTAAATTTTGCATTGCTGAGACAATTCTTTATTTTTGTGTCTATTGTTGTGACTCTAGTGTCTCTTGGATAGCACATTTATAATAACACATAGCTCAGGATGCATCCTAAAAGTGATGGCATCTTCAATTTTAATGAAATGAAGAGGTTTTGTTGCTTTTGTTTTGTTTTGTTTTTGGCTGGTCATGGAGCCTGAACTCTGGGCCTAGGCGCTGTCCTTCAGCTCTTCTGCTCAAGGCTAGCGCCATATACTACTTTTGCCACAGCGCCATTTCCAGCTTTTTCTGCTTATGTGGTGCTGAGGAATCGAACCCAGGGCCTCATGCATGCAAGGCAAGCACTCTACCACTGAGCCACCTTCCCAGCCCCTGAAGAGGTTTTTTTAGAACACAAGTTACAAGGAAGTTCTCATTCCTTGTAACCAAAGCAAGCCCTCAGCAGGCTACCCAAATGGTGTGCCTAGGTTCTTCAAAGAGCTCTGCAAATAGGCATTGCCATCTTCACCAACACGGCTGACTGCTAACACGGCAGAGACATGAGCAGAGACCCGGGGTAATCATGCTGCTAACTGTTCTTGGGACACAGCAGACAAGGTCCAAGTGAACAGCATTGCCCAACCTACCTAAAGCAAAAACAGGCGCTAAACAAACAGGTGGGCCATGCTGGAAGGCTGAACTGCCATCCTGCCAAAGCCACGACAACCTGGGGCTCTGCTCCCCTCAGCGGCGGTGTCCCCCGCAATTCCAGCCAGGGCTCAGGCTCTGGTGGGCCGAGGCTCATCCGCCAAGGGCGCAGGAGAGGCGGTGCTGCCCACAGGAGCAGGACATGGCCAGTGAGGGGTGCTAGAGGCTAGGGCGGCCCGCCGATCAAACGCCAGGGGGTGCGGACGTCCGGGGGGGAGGGGCGGTGGGGAAAGGCCTTACCGTGGATTTCCAGGAGGTTCTGGGTGCCAGCCTTGCGGTGCAGCTCGTCGATGTTCTGGGTGATGACCACGACCCGCCGGCCCTGGGGACGCAGCCGGGCCTCGCACTCGGCCACGGCCAGGTGCCCCGGGTTGGGCTCCTTGCTCCGCATGACCTCGCGCCGGTAGTGGTAGAACTCCCACACCCGCGACGGGTTGTGGGCGAAGGCCTGGGGAGTTGCCAAGTCCTGGGGGCGGAGGAGGCAGGGTTGGGATGGGGGGCAGGGGGAGGGTGTCGGATCACAGGCTAGGCCCAATCCTGGGGCAAAGCTGAGGCCCTGGAGAGGGGTTGTCTCAAAACGGGGTCATGGCCACCCATCAAACGAGGAACAGCAAGGAAAGTCAGGTGGGAAGGCATGAGGGCTGAATTTGCCTCTTCACAGAGCCCGGAAATATATGGGGGTCAATCTCATTTTGAGATATACCCAAGAAAAAGGTAAGGTGTAAAATGCCCCCTTGAGGCATCATAGCTGAGAAACCTAGGTTTTTGTCTTTGGGTGTTTTTTGGGTTTTTTTTTTGCCAGTTCTGGGGCTTGAACTCAGGGCCTAGGCACTGTCCCTGAGCTGCTTTTTTGCTCAAGACTACTACTCTACCACTTGGGCCACAGTACCCCTTCCAGCATTTTCTGTTTATGTAGTACTGAACAATCACACCCAGGGCTTCATGCAAGCTAGGCAAGTGCTCCACCACTAAGCCACATTTACAGCCCAGAAACCCAGTTTTTATAACTATAACTAGAGCTACACACATACTACACACATACCTTCCTATACACAATTGCACATGCCTCCACACACAACTACACATACAAACACAGATACATTCCTATATACAACTACATGTATCTCACATGTACGACTACACATACTTTCCTGTATGCAACTACACACAACTATATACACATGCATTCCAGCACATAACTACACATACTACTCACACACACGACTGCAAATACACAATAACACTCAAAAATATACATACACATGCATGTACACACAACCATACATACACCTACACACATACTTGCATACAAGTTATACATGTGCACATACAACACCACTGACATGTTTATATACATATACACAACTACAGACACAACAACTAAATAGACATATGCTTACAAATTACACATATCCACAATTCACACATATATACCCAACTATATTCACAGGTATACATATACAAATGACATGTACATACAAGTACACACATGCTTAAATACAAACCTATACACCTATGTATATACACAGTTCACACATGTATACTTGTATATTTCTATATATAACCGCACAAACTACATTCAATCAAATATATACATATATGCATGTGCATGCACAACTATACACATACAGCTATACATACACCTGTAAAGACAATATAATAAGGTAACAGAATGTAAAATAAAGTACAGCTCCTCTTCTAGGAAAGACAGATGTCATTCATAGCACAGTGGTAGCTGGGTAGGGCACAAGGGTGGGTGGGCAAGATAGAATATTCTACATCTGGCTTATGAGGGTGACGGTAACGTAGGTGCATGCACCTTTCAAAAATCAGCAAGATGAGGCTGGGCGTTGGTGGTTATACCTGTAATCCCATTCAGGTATTCAGGAGGAGGCTGATACGGGGAAGATGGTAGTTCAAAGCCATTTGGGGGCAGGAAAGTCCATGAGACTCTTTTTTTTTTTTTGGTCCAGTCGTGGGCCTGAACTCTGGGCCTGGATGCTGTCCCTCAGCTCTTCAGCTCAAGGCTAGCGCTCTACCACTTGAGCCACAGCGCCACTTCCGGCTTTTTTCTTTTTGCTTATGTGGTGCTGAGGAATCGAACCCAGGGCCTCAAGCATGCAAGGCAAGCGTTCTACCACTGAGCCACCTTCATAGCCCCGTCCATGAGACTCTTATTTCCAATTACCACCAAAAAGCTGGAAGTAGAGGTGTGCCTCAAGTGGTAGAGTGCTAACTTTGAGCAAAAAAAGCCCAGGGACAACTCTCAGGTCCTGAATTCAAGACCTAGGACTGACACATGCGCATGCACACGTAACTCAGCAAAGCGAGCATACAACACATGTTGCATTCCATCCTATACAAATCCTGCCTTGATAATGCTAACTTTCAAAAGAAATGTGGTTTGTGTCATGAGAAAGCATTGCACTACACTCGGTTTATAGCTTCATTAAGAACAGCCTTTTACTGTTCAGGGAACATTACTAACCTGAGCTTGCCATTTTCTCCAATAGCCTCCAGCTCCTCTGAAAGTTGGAACCCCGCTTTCAGCACTAATGCCAGCCCCTGAAATAATGGCTATGTGCTTTGCCTTGGCAAAACACTTCCGAAAGTCTGCCATGCCTAGAGAAAGAATGAGATCTGTATGAATCCAGTGTCACATTTCGATGTTCATATCCCATATCAACTGCCTATACTTTGGATCCTGACCTTGTACAAAGTCATTCTTTAAGATACTTCAGCAAAAATTGTTTGTAGCTGGTTGGGTAAGACATGTCATGGGTATGGGTATTGTGAGGAAAGCAGCAGCTTAGTCACCACCTGGCTTGGAATCTCAGCTCTGCCTCCACCCCAGAGAAACTGCTTGCCTTTCTCTATGCTCGGTTCCCTTGGCTGTTTGATGTACATACTGCGTACATAGCAGGGTAACTATGCAGACTTTAGAAGGGCTGGTGGACAATATCCATCTTCCTTTATCAAAGTCAAAACAATGGGAGATGAAAATGGGAGGACCACAGTTCAAGTCCAGCTCAAACCAAAAAGGTTAGCAAGACCCTGTCTTAAAAACAAGCCAGGGGGCTGGGAACGTGGCTTAGTGGTAGAGTAGCTTGCCTAGCATACATGAAGCCTTGGGTTCAATTCCTCAGTACCACAGATACAGAAAAAGCCAGAAGCGGTGCTGTGGCTCAAGTGGTAGAGCACCAACCTTGAGCAAAAGAACCTCAATCTCCAGAACTAGCAAACAAACAAGCAAAGCTCCTGTTGCTCCAGCTACAGGAGCTAAAGATAGGAGGATGGCCAGAGCTAGTCCTAGGCAAAAAAGTGAAAGGCCCGACCTGAAAAATAACTGAGGCAAAAAAACACTGAAGTGTGGATTGATTGCTGGGCAGCATGAGGCCCTAAGTTCAAACCTTAGTACTCCCTCGTGCGCGCACACACACACACAAGCCTGTAGATTTGGAGAGGGCTGAGCGGAGGCTCGCTGAATCCCAAACACTCAACGTCTCTCCTAATTCACTTTCTCTGTGGGAGTGGTGCTAATTCCAGTTTCCCTAGGCAAGAATTCCTCTCTTGTAAACAGCTCTGTCCCAACATGGACACATAACTGTGCTCTCTGACTGCTCAAACAAGAGTCAGGCTTCTCCACAAGGCATCACCAGGGAGCTGGATGCCAGGGAGGGGCTGGGCCCATGGAAGGGCAAGCCCACAGTAGTCTTGGTCACAGAGTATGGCGTGTCTTCCCCCTGAACCTCCACATGACCCTCCTGCTTGATCTCTGCCAGCAGAGACAGCAGCTGTGTTCAGCCAAGCCTCTGAGCCCAGCTCAGTATTAATCATTTTCTGTGGACCTCAGGGGTCATTTACCCCCAAAATGACCTCATCTCGAGACAAGCAGAAGGAGCCAGACCTGGAGCTGGCAATGGGGAGATGCGATTGTCGCCCTTGGGCAGCAGTGACTGGAAAAGAAATGCCAGGCAGGGCACAGCCTGGACCAATGCTGCTCCTGAGGCACACAGCCAGGCAGGCCCTCACATGCAGACTGCATGCATGAAGGGTCCAGAGCCAGGCATCAGCTTCCTTCCAGGAGGACAAGTGAGACCCTCCCCCCTTACCCACCTCCCCCATGAAACAGCACATGCTGACCCAGCACCGGCTTGTGGCAGGCCTAAAGCTCTGGAACAGGAGATGTGCCAGACATGGAGTGACCAAACTGGTGACAGCACTGAAGACTTAAAAACAAACAAACAAAAAAGTATCTTGAATTTCTCAACTGAGCAGGTTTTCTGATTTTCCCCATTGAGATAATACCAATGGAGGAAAAACTCTTGAGTGGATGAGTGTCCTCTGGGTGACAGATGGGGACTCGGGGGTAGCCCACTCGAATAGTAAAGGAAGCATGGCCTCCTTTCGTATCCCCAGCTGGGGGCGGGGGGGGGGCAGGCAATGTCCCAGGGGTTTCTCATACCTGGATGGCTCTCTCTAAACAGGCACGGGACGTTCATGAGCTGCACCTGTGTCTGGACCAGGAGAGAAAATCTCCCCTCCCCTTCTTCTTGGTCCTCCAGTGGACTGAGTCAGTGAGAACAAGGGGTAAAGAGCAAAGCCAGCCTCAGAAGCCAAGGAGCAGAGAGTGCCAGCTCCCTCCCTGGTATCTCACTGGAGCTCTCCACAGTCCTGGCAGTACCAGGCTGGAAGAAATGGTCAGACACACTGTTGACCCAGCTAGCGTGGTATCATGCCGAAGCCCTGCCAACATCATGACTCTCAGGGAGACACTGGTGAGAAAAACAAGGCCCACCTGAGGCTAATGCTGGACTAACTGTCTAACCAGAACTAACCCTGGGTGGGTTAGTTTTCCCTACCTTGCTTACTCCTTCTCTCCCTTACCCATTCCTAGAATACGCTGCCACTAAGTCAGAGTCTTGGTATGGAGCCAAGGCTGGCCTCCAATGCACAGTCCTTCTGCTTCAATCTCCTGAGGTTACAGATGTGTATCACAGCACTCTGCTGTGAGTACATTAATAAAAATGTACTTTTTCTAGGAAACATAGATTTTTCTAGGAAATGTAGGAACAGAAGTCCCTAAGGACTTCAAAGTTCACCCCTGAAATTATCCCTAGCCCTAAAAGTCTTTTCTCCCCCACAGGGACACACTGTCATCTCCTGACAAATATTCCACACTCAGAGTGACTTCTATTAAGGTACGGTAAGCAACTTCTACAAACAAAAAGTCAACCTAGATTTGGTCCTTGGAAAATGGGATGCAAAATGCACTTAATGGCCAGGTGCCAGTGGCTCAGGCCTGTAATTCTAGCTACTCAGCAGGCTGAGATCTAAAGCTGTGGGTTCACAGCTAGCATGGACAAGAAAGTCCACGAGATTCTTATATGCAAGTACCACCAAAAAGCTGGAAGTGGAGCTGTGGCTCAAGAACACTACCAAACAGCTCAGGGAAAGTGTCCAGGCCTTGAGATCAAGCTCCAGTACCAGAGCCCACACGCACACATAAACACAGTAAGGGTAATGTAGTGTGAAATGTGAAATCTTTCAAAACAAAACATTTTCTGGGACTGGAAATGGAGCTCAGAGATATAGTGCTTGTAGTTTGGTCACCAGCACCACAAACAAAGCAAAAAAATCCTGTGTGAAAAAATTAAATACAAACATTCCGAGAGATGCAGTAAAATGTCCTAAAGGGACTTGAGTTCATTAAGAAACTCCATGTTGCTGGGTGGTAGAGTGCTTGCCTACCATACATAAAACCCTGGTTCTATTCCTCAGTACCACATACACAGAAAAGGCCGGAAGTGGTGCTGTGGCTCAAGTGGTAGAGTGCTAACTTTGAGCAAAAGAAGCTCAGAAACAGTGCCCAGGTCCGAAATTCAAGCCCCAGGAGAGAGAGGGAGAGAGAGAGAGAGAGAAAGAGGGAGGGAGAGAGAGAGTCCAACCTTGTTTAGAAAGAACTTGCTTGAAAGACAAGAGGCCACAGCATCCCCAAAATCATCCTGAACACCTACTTCAATCTAGGTGATCCCTATCACTATGGGAGCACCCAGAGCTTCACATTCCACTGGAGAGGAGATGAACTAAGAATAACTTACTTGAACTTGGACGAGCCATCGTTAGGCAAACCTTGCTTTGGGAGGAGGCCAAAGGCTTCAATCCACAACACAAAGGGGAAATTAATCTGCTCTGGACAATCTGAAGAGGTCGCATCCGGTTTTCTTAGCAGTACTAATGTCAGGTAGGCTTTAGAAAAACCACAAAACAACACAGAAACAAAGCACATTCAGATATGTGTTTGAATATATGCACACACAGTGCATCTGTGTCTCATAATGGGAATTCTTACTGGAATTCCTTTTATCTATCAATTTTACCTGATTTGAATTGTGTGTGTGTGTGTGCACGCGCGTGTGCATGCGCGGTATTGGGGCTTGAACTCAGGGCCTGGGCCTTGAGTTCAACACTTTTGCTGAGTAAACATCTTTGCTCCTTGACTTACAATGAATTTATATCCCAATAACCTCATTGTAAGCTGAAAATACAGCTAATGAAAAATGTTTTTAAGCCAAGATCATTGGCTCAGGTCTGTAATCTTAGCTACTTGAGAGGGGCAGATTGGAGGATTATGGTCGGAGACTAGAGTGGGCAACACAAGGTTGGAGGACCCAGGGGGAAGGGCCATAGCTGGCTGTAGGGGGCCTCACCTGTCATCCCCAGCGACAAGAGGAAGCACAAGCAGGAAAATCACAGCCCAGGCTAATGTGAGACGCTGCCTCAAAAATAACCAGCCGGCCTGGTGCCCAGTGCCTCACTCCTGCCTGTAATCCTAGCTACTCAGGAGGCTGAGGTCTGAGGATCGCGGTTTGAAACCCAAGTGGGCAGGAAAGTGTGAGGCTGTTAAAGAGCAAAATGCAGCACGGAGCTGTGTGAAGAGTTCTAGCCTTGAGCAACCCTCCCCCCCAAAACCCCACAACCCAGAGACAGAGACCAGGCCCTGAGTTCAAGGCCTCGGACTGGCCCGGTGCACCCCCTGCCCCTCTCCTCCGTCCCCCCCACCGACCATCCCACCGCCCGCGGGGTGCTCGCGGCCCGCAGTGACTTCCCACCCGCGTCCCGCCCCTTCTGGGGACCCCGCGGCCTCCGAACTCCTCGGGGTGGGGGGGGGGACCCGAGTCCTCACACGGCGGCAGCGATGCCGGCCGGAGTCCGCCCAGAATGGGGCCCGCCGTCCCCACCACCTCCCGCGCCCCATCGCCCTTCGTCAGCCCCACTGTCCGCCCCCCCTTCCGGAGGACCCCACCCCACCCCACCCCCTCCAGCGCCAGCCTCCCGCGGCCACTCGGTGGCGCGCATGCGCACCGCGGGGGTGGGGGGAGGCGCCCGGGCCCTCGGGGAGGGCGGGGGCGCCGTGGGGACTCCCGGGGACTCCTCCGCCCGAG
Source organism: Dipodomys ordii (assembly GCF_000151885.1). Taxonomy (NCBI): domain Eukaryota; kingdom Metazoa; phylum Chordata; class Mammalia; order Rodentia; family Heteromyidae; genus Dipodomys; species Dipodomys ordii. The sequence continues at coordinate 5,886,848 of NW_012267346.1, forward strand.
CCTAGCCTGACCTCGAAGCTCCGACCCCGCGCGGGCTGAGACGCACCTGAGCGCGGG
>NW_012267346.1:5886989-5914329 GCF_000151885.1 Dipodomys ordii
GGGGCGCGCCCGGGCCGCAGGGGGCGCCAAGGCCGCAGGGCGGTACTGCCTAGTGCCCAGCTGGCTAGCACAACGATGAAATGTGAGGGTCCCCAGGATCGCCACCCCGACTTGTGCAGTGCTTCGGGTAATACTAACCACACAGGACCGCATTGTAAAGCCCCCGCGCAGCGCCACGCGTCGGCCCAGCGCACGCCAGCGCCGCACGGGCGATGGGACGGCACAGGTGCACGCCAGCACTGCACGGGCGGGCGATGGGACGGCACAGGTGCACCCCAGCACCGCACGGGCGATGGGACGGCACAGGTGCACCCCAGAACCGCACGGGCGGGCGATGGGACGGCACAGGTGCACCCCAGCACTGCACGGGCGGGCGATGGGACGGCACAGGTGCACCCCAGCACCGCACGGGCGATGGGACAGCACAGGTGTCTTCACAGCCGCACCTCTCCCCCAGCACGAGGATGGCTGAAGGGACACTCGCTTGCTCCGCATCTCTTCTTCTCCATACTCCAGTAGTTTCTAGAAACACCCACCCCTCACCTGTTAGCATAAGCATCCACCTCTCCTACATGTTCCATCCCACAGACCTCGCGTTCTACATGGTGGCCCAAAATGGCTAAAGGCAGTGAAGAAACAACCAGGTCTGGACACAAGGGACAGCGTTGAATTACATCAACTTGTTCTCATACACCTGGAAGGAACTGAGCAGAAGGCAAGTTCACTAGTGTCCACTTGCTTTGATATCCTTGTCACTTGGCAAAAACCTTATAGAGCATCTAGGATGCCCTCAGTGCCGAAAATTTACCGCACTCCAAAATGGCACCTAAACAATTCATTTCGAAGAATGGACATTGGCTGCCATACTTCACTTAAATTATCTGTATATTATTATTATTATTGATATTCTTATTATTGAGTGATTTATGGTGGATTGATTGGGAGGGAGGTGGGAATTGAACTCAGGGCCTGGGCACTGTCCCTGAGCTTTTTCATCCAAGGCTAGTGCCTTTGAGCCACAGCACCACTTCCAGTTTGGGGGTGGTTAATTGGAGATAGTCTCATGGACTTTCCTGCCCTAACTGGCTTCCAACTACAATCCTCAGATCTCAGCCTCCTGAGTAGTTAGGATCACAGGTGTGAGCCACAGGCATCCAGCTTACGGGAATGATTTTTATAGCATGTCATAGATTCTTTCAAGTCATTCTCCCCTGAATCTTCAAGTCAATATAGACACTTCCATTTTACCTGAGGCTATCCAGACTGTGGTTTAAGTGACTGGCCCAAGGCTAGCGAGTTTGACACTCTCAAGCCTGCCTGCATCTTGAATGATTCAATAGAAAGAAAATTCCAACACTGTATTATTCATTGGAAGAAGGCTAAACTTAATCTGGCCACTTTAAAAGTCAGAGGCAAGAAAAGGATTAATTGCATGCTGAGCTGATTTCTGTTAAAACTTGACTTGGTGAAGTACTGGCTAGGAGAGGGCCAATAATCACACAGGCCTTAAGTCATCTAAACGAAACTAGCTAATTACCTCAACTGCACACTAAAACTGTCACTGCAGATAGTTCTGCTTGAATTTTTATATGCTATTCACACTCCCATTCTAAAATAAAAGGGATTTTAGGGTGGCTAAATTTAATATTTAAGAAAAAACTTACCTTGCTAGAAGTCATTTATTTTTATTCCCTTTCTTTTTAAAATTAATTTATTGTTATTATAAAGGTGATGAGTCATTTCTTAAATGCCATTGTTAGCCTAATGAGCTCCCTTCCCTTAGCTTAGTACATTCCTTCTCCTCTCCACAGCTTAGCATGCTCCCTTCCTAGGTAACACTAGGCCATTTAGTAAAGGCAGTAACGAATCAACTTCCAACTCCTTTTACCTTGGGATGGCACTTCTCTGGGGCAGCTACCAGCATATAAGGCAGCAAGAACCCCTTAGTGTGACCTTCAGGTCTAGGCAGATGCAGCATCCCTTATCTACTATTTGCTCAGTAGCCATAAATCCTAGTCCACCATGATGAAGCTCCTGGCCCTCACATCCACACCAGGGTCTCCACCTCCTAGCCCCTTCTAGGCCCTCCTAAGCCTCCTGGGTTATATAGGTCACCCCAGACAATAGCCCGTGCTTCTCACTTCTACCTTGTGAGAAGTGTTCTTGCCGGCTCCTTTCCCAGCAATAAACCTTTCTTTGTTCTCTGTACCTGGATATCTGCGTGGTTCTCTGGCAAAGTCTAAAATACTCTAACGACCATAGATAGCTGATACACTGTTGTTTATCTCTTTTCATGTATAGGACTTTTTATTTGTCAGTGATGGTTCACACTTCTTCCTAGCTACTCAGGAGGATAAGATCTGAAGATTGCTGTTTAAAGCCAGCCAGGGCTGGAAAATCTGTGAGATTCTTATCTCCAGTTAACCACCAAAAGGCCAGAAGTGGAGCTGTGATTCAAGTGGTTGAGTGCCAGCTTTGAGGAAAAAAAGCGAAATGAGACTGTGAGACCCTGAGTTCAAGCCCACACAGAGAAAAGAAAAGAAAGATTGTCATCTCACTTGGAGTAATGCAGCATGAGAACAGTTCATATTAGAAATTCTGAATATCATTTTGTTCAGGAAGTATTTATGGAGAGTCCACTGTGCCCTGGGCAAGCATGGCGCATGGAAACCGGCTTCCTGTTTGTTTCTGTGGCATATGGAACAAAGGCAAATGGATTTGCATGGAAGAACAAGAGCTTCAAATAAGCTTTGATGAAGTTCTCCTGTAATGACATCTGACATATACTACAGAAACAAATTGTTCAAGTGAAGCTGAGATCCATACATGTTTGTGCTGCTTCTCTGCTGGTGTATTTTGAACCTTCATTTGATGGGGGTGAACCTAATACTTAAATGTGAACTCAGGCCTTGTACTTGCTAAACACCTGAGCCGCTGGGCCCAGCCCTTTCTTCTTTAATTATTTTCCAGATAGGATGTCAAGTTTTTGCCCAGGCTGTGCAGCTGTGACCATAAATATGAACCACTGCATCTGGATAATTTAGTGAGAAAGAGGTCTTGTTAACTTTTCCTAAGCTAAACTTGAATCATTATCCTTCTTCTACCTCCTGAGTAGCTGGAATTACAGGCATGTACCACTGTGCTCAGCCTTGAACATTAAATTTTGTAAATACTACTAGAGAATGTCTCAGAATGTGAAAAGTGGGTTACTTGAAGAAAAGAGGAGTGAAGACCTGCTCCTGAAGTGAGACACGGCACAGTGAAAAACGCTGGGGTCTAAGAAACACTGTCAGATATTATACAAAGAAAAACATCAGAAGGAAAGAGCCACCCAGGGGCGATACAAATGACAAAATATTTGCCATTTGAGTAGTCATTTATGCTAGATATTAAAACCTCTAATAACTGACTGGCTAGGAAACAAAAATAATTCATGGGAGAGTTCTTGCATGCTGGAAACACCTGATTACCTATATATAAACACCTGGTTACCTATATATAAACACCTGGTTACCTATATATAAAGCTAAACTACTTACTAGTTCTCTATTTTAAAGGCAACCAGGATGGGCATGGTGGAGAAAGCCTGTAATCCCAGCCACTCAGGAAACTGAGGTGGGGGAGGGGATTGCTTAAGTACAGGAGTTCAGGGATGTAGTGTGCTATGCCCTACTAAATTTGACATTCTATATGGTGACCTCCTGGGACAACTAGGTTGCCTAAGGAAAGGTGAACCGCCCAGGTCAGAAAAAGGCAGCCACTTTAAAAAATACTGTTCACTGCTGCTGAGGTGCAGAGCAAAGGTCTACTTGGATCTTAATGCACCTATGTGTAAGACTGCTTAACAATGATTGCAGCATTTCACTTTTGGGTTTTGAAACCTCCTTAAGAAAGCATCTAAACGCAGTTAGCATATGGTATAGTCCTGAAATCCCAGAAGATACGGCAGAGGCAGGACTGTGAACTCCTGGCCAGTCTGGGGTACATGTCTCAAAGAAAACAAAGTCCAAATCCAAACACAGTTACTTTTTCCAAGATGTCCATTGTATTATTCTCAACCACAAACAAAAGAAATTACACACCATCTATAAACACAAGAAGTTGGAAGTCACCCAAGTGTCCAGCGCTAGACAGATGATTTTATAAAGTGTGACAGCTACTCAAATGATGGGGCACCAAATGGTGTCACCACAGTTATAACATACCATGTTATATGTTCAATGCGAAGCAGAAAAGTAGGATTGGTCTAAATGTGCCGCTTGCTAGCTCTGTAGCTGGTCAATCTCTCTGCTCACTCTAAGATAGGAGGTTAACAACTGTATCTCCTCTGTGCAGCTGTTATAGGTATTAAGTAAAACTCTGTTACAGTTATTAAGTGAAATTCCTCGCGTGAAGAGTTTAGCAGAACAACTTGAAAGAATAACTGTGGCACGAGTGACAATTATAAATAATTATTTTCCTTCTCTCCCTACCTCTCCCTTCCTTCCTCCCTCCTTCTCTCCCTCCCTTCCTTTCTCTCTTCCTCCTTTTCTCTTTTATTTCTTTCTCCCTCCGTCTCTCCTTCCCTTCATGCAATCCTTTCTTCTGTTGTTTTTTTTTTGTTTTGTTTTGTTTTAGTTCTGGGAATGAAGCTCATAATCTCATGCATGCTTAGCATGAAATATCAATGGCGCGACACACAGCCTCTAGTTCTTTCTATTTTAAAAGGAAGATATAATCTTGCCACTAAAAAATCATTTTTTAACTATTTAAATTCAAAATTGAAGATTGGAGAAAACTCTGGAAAGAAATAGACAAGGGTGTTCTGTGCTAGTATTTATGAATTCCAATGTAATTCATTTCCTAATTTCTTTACCTTTCACCCTGCTTTTGTATTTTCGAAGGTTTTCTCCTGTTGGTTGGCTTTACTACTTCGTGTGTGTGTGTGTGTGTGTGTGTGTGTGTGTGTGTGTGTGTGTCAGTCAGTCTGTCTGTCTGTCTGTCTATCTGTACTGGTGCTTGAACTCTAGATCTCAAACTCTCTCCTAGCTTTTTCACTCAGGGCTGGCATTCTACCACTTGAGCCACTTCTGGGGTTTTGCTGGTTAATTGGAAATAAGAGGTTTATAGACAATTCTGGTTGAGCTAGATCATAGAGGTAAGCCTCTGTGCCTGGCTTCTATTTTATAAGACATAGGAAAAAATATATCTTAAATTTAATTTAATTTGCAACAATACTTTCTTTTTCTTTTTCTTTTTTTTTTTGGGTCCGGTCGTGGGGCCTGAACTCTGACCTGGGCGCTGTCCCTCAGCTCTTCAGCTCAAGGCTAGCACTCTACCACTTGAGCCACAGCACCACTTCCTGCTTTTTTCGTTTTGCTTATGTGGTGCTGAGGAATCGAACCCAGGGCTTCAGGCATGCAAGGCAAGCGCTCTACCACTGAGCCACCTTCCCAGCCCTGCAACAATACTTTCCAAAGACGAGACAGACTTGAAGTTCATAGAGAAATTACAAATATTGCTTAGTAGCAAACTCAGTGACTCCCTGGTTAGGTAAGAGTTGCAGGTTTTCACCCCATTCCTTGTCCCTCCTCTGCTACCCAGCCTAAAGGAACTTTCCTGCTATTCCCAAGGCTCTTTGCACAGCCCCTCTGTATTCTTATACTTCTTGCCTTCCTTTCTCCAGCCAGCTGAGAACTGAAAAAACAGATGTACTGCAGAAAGCCAGATGTTCTATAGAGAGCCAGGCTGTTATAAAACTTAACAGCTGATTTATCTTACTTTGCTTAATGGATACCCAAGTGATTTTTTTTTCCAGTCTTGGGGCTTGAACTCTGGGCCTGGGCACTGTCCCTGAGCTTCCTTTGCTCAGGACTAGCACTCTACCACTTGAGCCACAGTGCCACTTTTGGATTTTTCTGTTTGTGTGGTACTGAGGAATTGAACCCAGGGCTTCATGCATGCTCGGCAGGCACTCTACCACTAAACCACATTCCCAGCCCCAAGTGAATTTTTTTTTTAATATCCGTTGACATCCTAGTCTCTATCCTTGAGACATCAGTGAGTGATTTAAGTTTCTTTAAGTTTTCTTAAATTTCTAATTTAAAACCTAAATAAAGGCACTGGTTGCCAGGACCGACATTTGCAATACTAGCCACTTAGGAGGCTGAAATTTGAGGATCAAGGTTCAAAACAAGTATGGGGGGAAAAGTCTGTGAGGCTCTAATCTTTAAATAACCACTAAAAAGCCAAGAGTAGAGATATGGCTCCATAGAGGGACAGCCTTGAATGAAAAAAAAAACTAAGGAACAGCACCCAGGCCCTGAATTCAAGCTCTAATACTGGCACAAAAATGAAATAAAAATAAAAGCAAATGAAATAATAAAACCTAAACAAAGGAAAGACCGCTACCAGTAATTCTTTCCCTGTGGCCCTCCAACATCTGCAAATGGGTAGCGCACAGTGCTTATGCATTTTGTGTACACATCTACCCATGAGCAGGCCGGGATCTGCAGAAAGAGAACAGGCAAGCTATTGCACTGAAGGAGCCATTGCCCCTGAATTCTAATGTTCTGGCATTCATTTCAAGGACAAGTGTGACTAGGGCTTGGGATACATATCCTTAGATAACCTCCCGAGAGTTCACATATGTCTCCTAAACAGAACACCCAGAATTCTCTCTCTGCCCCTTGGCTTCCTTCCTCTCTGGTTCTTTCAGCAGTTGATTTGATTATGACAGGGTATACCATCCCCACCTTCAGCTGCCCACTGCCTCCTTCCCTCCCTCCTCCTTCCTTCCCTCCCTCCCTGTGCATTCAAAGAGAGAGACTGTTGGAGAGAAGGCAGCTGCGTGGGGCTTGCCCCTCTTCCTTAGGAAGGATGGCCTTCCTGCCCAAAGGAGACAGCAAGCCCACCCCAGCCCCCCTCCTGAGCTCTTCAAGGCTGCTTTGTGGGGCTAGAAGTGAATGTGGGATTTACCAAGAACAGACTCCAGGGGCACAGGCAGGGAGGCCTGCCCCTCAACTTACTGTAAGTGCTAGCTTATCTTAGCCAGCACTTCCTTGAAATGTTTATTAGCTATAGAAGGAAACAAAGAAGGAAGACTCTTTGAATATTCACTCTGCTGTGGCTGTGGAAAAGAGATCACGCTGTGTTGTAAAAACTAGCTGGACATGCCCCATCCCAGGACCCAGATGTCAGGCAGGAGACTGGATCTTTATTTCTCCAGAGAAGCTGAAAGGGAAGAGTGTGTCTCTCCATCTGCCATTAACCCTCATTGAGAGCTGGAGAATTCTCCGTGGTCAGGACTGTCTCTTAGGCTGCAGTCCCAGCAGGTGTCAGTTGCACCTCCAAAGTTGGGACAACCATAATGACCCCAGATACTGCCAAGTGTTTCCTGGGCATAGTTAAAATACAAGGTGGCCAGCTAAATTTGAATTTCAGAGAACTGTTAGAATGTGAGACTGAAAGTGTTCTCATGCCAACAAATTCTCAGTTGTTGATCTGCAATTCAAATTGGACTGGGTGCTTTGTTAATGCATTTGTTAAATCTGGAAAATGCTTCCCAAAGAATAAAAATCACTTCCCATCTTGTTAAATCCCTGCCTTAAAGACACCAGGAACCAGGAAGTTGTTATTGGTGGATGAATCAGGTGATGAATCTGTTACAATTGGGAATGAGTGGCCAGACACCTGAGCCTTTCCTCTTGCCAATCTCCACTCCCTGCTACAAGGTAAACCTCTGGAAGGTTCCTTTTTGGAGGCGAGCAGGCCACAGGAACAGCTAACCATCCTGGTATTTGAGGTTATGCGAAGCAGACTCTGGCTGTGATCTCAGTAGAAGACCTGCCTTACACAGGCTCTGCCCAGTGGTGCCCATGTCTCCCACACCCCTACTTTTGCTGATACTTCACTCTTAGAGATAAGAGTGGACAATCAGAGATTTAGATGGAAACTCCAGCCCAAATGTGACACAAAGAGAAGGTAGCCTTGTCTGCCATTTCCACCTGTATTTCTTAACAGAATCCTAAATGTAATTCAAGGTGGTGTTATGTCCAGTTCTGCTATGGATCATCATTGGCCCAAGCCAGTTATGAGGATCCTGTCCTCTGTGGGATCCAAGCAACTCCACCTATAGAAGACTATGTGATTCTCTGGCTCTTCTGTAGAGGAGTCTGGAAATAGCTGACACTGCCATGACATTGCTGTAAATACATATACAACATTTGGAGCAATGGTAACTATCTTATGAAGGAAAGGCTGAAAGAACTATGGAGTTATGAGCCCTAACAAATGCCAACATCTACTTGTATTGCAGTGTGTGTGTGTGTGTGTGTGTGTGTGTGTGTGTGTGTACAGGGCCTGGGCACTGTACCATAGCTTTTTCTTGCTAATGGCTGGCATTGTGCTACTTGAGTCATAGCTCTACCTCTGGCTTTTTAGTGGCTAAATATAGATAAGAGTCTCAGACTTCTGCCTGGGTTGGCTTCAGACCATGATCCTCACATCTCAGCCTCCTGAGTAGCTAGGATTACAGGTGTGAGCCACTGATACATTATTTTTTTTTGCAAGAATTTTTAATTGCAGCTGAAAGCATTCTTATAATACAGAGACCAAAGTAAATAATTTGGAACATAGAATAACCAAATAAATATCTCAAATCTATTTAATATCCTTAGAGAATTTTGATATTGCTTAAACATTTCTCCCAAGGTGAATATTTTCATTAGTTTCTTAATTAGTTTTCCAGCACTTATATAAAGGCAGTTCACACACACACACACACACACACACACACACACACGTGCGCACACATACCCCCAAAACATATATACACACATACATAGTCTTGTTTTTCTTTTCTGCACTGAAAAATAGCACACTGTATACATTTGATGCAGTCATTACAAAGCGCTCTGCACTTTGTTTTTATAACTTATCCTCTGGGGGCCTCTCTGCATAAACATGAGACTTTCCACATCCCCTTTGACAGCTGCACAGTATCTCACTCGGTAGATATGTCTTAATTTATTCAACCAATGTTCAACTGCTGAATACATGGGAAGTTTGCAATATTTAAATTTGACAAGTTGACAAATTGGATAGACTTATATCTATGTCCTTTCATACTTATGCGGGAGATGGCATAGGAGAGATTCTCAAAAAAATGATTGATGGGTCAAAGGGGAAATACTTTGGCATTTTGGATAGGTATCATCAGCTTCTCCAAAAGGGGTTATGTGATTTACAGTAATATATGGGAGAGCCTGTTTCCCCTCAGTCTTCCCAAAAACGTGTGATGTCAAGTGTTTAGTGAAATATCCTTTCTCCCTTTCTCTCTCCCTCTATCCAGTGCAATAGGTGAAAAATGGTTTGTTAGCATAGCTTCATGTTTTCCTCTGTGTAAGAGCCATTTAGAGTTCATTTATCCACAAACTCTCCATCCCCGTTTTTTTTTTTTTTTTTTTGTCTTTTTGGCCAGTCCTAGGATCCTCTGCATTGCCCCTTAGCCTTTTTAGTTCAAGGCTAGCACTCTACTACTTGAGCCACAGCTCCACTTCTGGCTTTTTCTGTGATTAATTGGAGATAAGAGTCTCACGGATTTTCTTGCCTGACTTGGCTTCTAACTGTGAGCCTCAGATCTCCGCCTCCTGAGTAGCTAGGATTACAGGCATGAGCTACTGGTGCCTGGCTCCGTCTCCTTTGTTTTTCTTATCTTGATGTCTAGAACCTGTCACAGAAAACCTGCCAACTCAACAGTCACAAAAGGACATTTTTTCCCCCAGAAGACATGCAACCACCAGCCAAGAAGCAATCATAGGGACTCAACACCACTAAGAATGCAAATCAAAACCACAATAAGACACCACTTTACATCTGAAAAAAGGTAGAAGGTAATAAATGTTAGCCAAAGAATAGATTTGGTTTTTGATAAGGTTAAAATGTGAAAAAGAATGGCCAGTGTTTATTGAATTCCAATCCCAAGACCTTAACGTCTTAGGATGTTCTGCAACTGGAGAAATGATCTCTCTCCCCCTAGATGAGTTTAGGACCCTTAGACTGGTCCCCACTTGGCCTTGGAGAACATGACTGGGACGGCAGTTCCCCTAACAGACTGGCTATCCATGTAGAGTTACCAGACCAACAGCATCATCACTATGGGGAAATAAAAATCTGAGTCCATACAGGTGCCTGTGTCTCATGCCAGGAATCCTAGCTACTCGGGAGGCTGAGATCTGAGGAATGCTGTTCGAAGCCAGCCCGGGCAGAAAAGTTCCCGTGAGATTTTTTTTTATCTCCAGTTAACCACTCAAAAACCAGTAGTGGCTTGTGGTAGAGCCCTGCCTAGAAAATGTTAGGCCCTGAGCTCAAGCTTCAGTACAAGCAAAAAAGAAAGTCATTCCTGAGACAGGAGCAAATCATTAAGAAACACATTTAGTGAGGAAACAGTAATTTTCCAATTTTCTGAAATAATAAAATTTCATTAATGGCAAGATGAATGCATGGCAGCCAGTGTGTTCTGTATATTTGCACAACAGTTTGATAGTCTTCTGGGGAAGAAAATGAAAGGTTATTTAAACAAAGCACACTGTACTTGCAGAATTTTGAATGGTCATGTGATCCTAACACTTTTGACTTCTGTGATTATTAGTGCATCAGTGAAAAGTACATTTTGAAAAACATTAGGTACAATGGTAGGAAACTGCTTTTGAGAATGTTATCAGATTGCTTTGGGAAGGCAAAGGTTATAAGTGCAAAGGAAGCTGAGTTATGCAGGAGCAGGGTACTGTCCACGGCCAAGTTCTGAGGCTCCACAGAGACTCATTCCTAATTGCCCAACATTAATTTTACAACATTGGTGTAAGTTTGTGTGTGTGTGTGCACGTGCGTGCTAGTACTGGAGCTTGAGCGCTTAAACTCAGGGCCTGAGCATGGTCCCTTAGCTTTTTTGCTCCAGGCTAGTATTCTAACACTTAAGCCCCAGCTCCATTTCTGGGCTTTTTGGTGGTTAATTGGAAATAATCACAGACTTTCCTGTCCTGGCTGGCTTTGAGCCATGGTCCACAGTCCTCTGATCTCAGTATTCATCAAGCACCAAATGAATGAATTCCTATAAACCACAAGTTTTTCTCTTCACCTCACTCCCCAGACTTCATACTGTCCGATGGAGAGCTCTACCGCTATGTGTGTGGATTTCCTGCACTGAAATAAGACAGACAAGAAAATGAAGGCAAGGGAGGCATAGGGATGTATACTTATAATTCTGTTTATTCCAGGGGCAGATGCAGAAAGACATTGAGGATCTTCAATTCACTGCCAACCCAGGCAAAGTCAGAACAACCATGTCTCATAAACACAATCTAAAGGAAGAGGCTGGGAGTGACTCAAGTGGCAGGGTATTCACCTAGCAAGAGCAGAGCTCTGGCTCAGTCCCCAGTACCTCCCCCCCCCCCCCACAAACACACAAAGAAAAAATGAAAAGAAAGAGAAAGCATTAATTAATTAATTTTTGTTGGTCGTGGGGCTTGAACTCTGGGCTTGGGCACTATCCCTGCACTCTTCAACCCAAGGTGCATGTTCTACTGCTTGAGCCACAGCACCACTTGTGGTTTTCTAGTGGTTTATTAGAGATAATAAACAGACATTCCTGCCCAGGCAGGCTTTGAACTGTGATCCTCAGATCTCAGTCTCCTGAGTAGCTAGGATTACAGGCGTGAGCCCCCAGCCCTGGCACTGTGTGTGTGTGTGTGTGTGTGTGTGTGTGTGTGTGTTTGCTGAAGCTTGAATGTCTTGCATAGAAGGCAGATTTAAATTATAAAGCTAAGACATTCAAACAAAGCCCAATGCCTAGCTAGAAATCCTGGATATGTATCATCATCCAATGAGAAAAAGAAAAATACATATATATATATATATATATATATATATACATATTATAAAATAGATATTGTATACAGTAAATGCTACATATGTACATATTATTTGATATGTATACATATAACCTATATTATATATCATTTATTTTATGTATATTCACTATATGCTTTTTAACTTAAATAGATTTCTTATAGATGGATTACTTGGCCCTGTCATGTCTCGGTTTCCTGTTTCTTTGATTGGGGACAGTACAGCACTTATTGGTCAAGGCTCTTATGAGGGTCACCCATGTACAAAGCTTTGTGTGATATCTGGCAGGCAGCTCTCCCACAAAGCTCTGCAAACCTCAAATTTGGTAATGCTGAAAGTGGAGTTGTGGGCTCTAGAGATCCAAAGTCCAGGCCTATTACAGGTCAAGCTGGACCTGACACATGGAAGAGCAAATAAAGAGATGGGCAGTGGGGAAGGGCAGAGAGAAGAGATTTATTATGTGCCATGGGTACAGTGCAGGAAGAGGCCAAGTAAGCACTTCAGCCCCTCTTTGGGGTCCAGACATGAGCTTCAGGTTCAAGAAGAGAAAAAATTAGGGCAAGTTTGAAAGAGAGGCATGCCCAGTTCAGCAATGTGTGGCCTGGTCGGTCATCTCTCTCAGACCTAGTTTAGGAAGGGATTTCAGAGAAATTGTGATCACTATAATCACTTGAGGGGTACGATCTGGTCAAGGTAAGAAGTCACTGTTTCGTGGCAGGGAGAGAGGGAGTCTGTCCAGAGAAGTCTATTTTGGAGTCTGTTATCCCCATTCTCTGGGGTAGTTTTCTCCATCTCTGCTAGTAAAGGTTATCAATCAGTACTGCCTTTCCAGGGCTCCAAGGCTACTCCAAGGCTAATGGCTCAGAAAACAGACACAAAAATGGAGGCAGGGACACCAAGCTTTTCTTATGCTTTTAGTTTACTTTCATGGGCCCAGGTAGAGTCAGTGTTTTTCAGCTGCAAAAGCAGCTATGGTACAATCTTACCTTACCTGACACATGGCTGATGGGATCATTTGATGTAAATCTTGATATATCTGCTGCAGAAATGTTCATGTATTTAAGGCACCGATAGATGAGGTGTCAGGAAAATTAGAAATAATACAAAGGGTAGACTTGGGAATTTACAGCAGAACAAGGAAATAAATCACTAAAACAGAAGCTTCTTTTTAAAGAAGCTTGACTAGGCAGAGAGACAGAATAAAAAAAAGGCATGTCTGAGAAATGCTCTAAGCATGACACTTCTGTCCAGCTGTGTCAGCAGGCCTCATACTCCTAGTCTCTGTGTTTTGAGTAATAATATGACCCATTTTAGCTAGGTTTCAGGTGAGAGACACACCCTGTTTTCTCCATGCTTGGAAACTTAGAGGTTGCTAGGTGATGGACACGACCACATGTCTAGATGGGAATGCAGGATGGAGTCCCCCAGCTCAGAAAGTTTAAATAACCACTATTTTGGAGTCGTTTTCACTCCCATCTCCCATGTATCAAGCAGAGGGTGTCTGTCCTTCCCTTTTCCCTGAAATAGGGGCACTGGATCTAACCAGCACCATCTTGGCCTTGTGGGTGATGGTAGAGTATTGGATTTAACTGGCACCATCTTCCTGGTAGAAGCAGGGAAGTCCCACCTCCCAGCTGGTGGACATGCTTGAATTCCTAGAGGCAGGGGCAGGGACTTGGCAGTTTACTGGACCTGCTAGTCTTAGATCATGAACTCTCAAGCTCCCTGTGACCCTACCCCCTGACTCGATGTAGGCCCAGACCAGCTCAGGTGTGGGTTGCCATGCCTCCTGGCTCCCTGCTGATTTCTCTGTGTCTCCTGGCACTCCTCCTGGTCAACATGGTGTCTCATTCCAGCTCCCCATTGGAGTTGATTGGATTTGTTGGTATTGTATTTCTGCTCTTTCTTTCTTTTTGGGCTCTCATGGCTCAGTTTTCGAACTGTGTTAAGTGTATTCACTGGGCTGCAGAGCCTCGTGTCTCCGTGTCAGGAGTCCATCTGCAGACCAGGCACTCCAATATAGACTCCAAATTCAACCTCTCAAATGTGGCTTCTCTGTTTTCTCGCCGTACAACATTCCCTACCTTATTCCAACTTGCTAAATGAATCCTTGTTAAACTTCCCTCTGTGAGGTGATCCTTTTTGTGAAACCCTCAACATATTTTTGTTTTTGCTGTGCATCTCAAGGAGGAAATTGGGGAGCTGGGGGATGCCCCCCACCTTGTCCATTCCTTTTACTGATAGTGTATTTACCACATGTGTTTAACCACAGTAACTGGGCTTTGGTTGGCTGCAGGAGGCTCTGTAGTCAAGTAGCTGATTAACAAGTTGAGCTGTAACAAATTGATTGGGTGGTTGACTAGGCTATAGCCCATGAAGTTGTCTTTCAGACATCATTTCTCTTTTTCTGTAAATGCTGTTTGGTACTGTGCCTGGTTGGAACCTGTTCTGGATGTTCCTGATTTTGGAAATGGTTTTTGTTTTGCCCCAATAAACTCTACTACATTTAATTGATCTGGATGATTTTCCTTTCAACTTCACTAATAATGGTTCTAGGAGGTTGCCACAGCCTAGCTAGTTCGAGGCCATCGTCCCCCTCTATGCTTAGTTAGAGATACCACAGGTGGAGTGGTATATGGCTATGTGAGAAAGTCCTAGGGAATTCCCAGAACTCAGATCGTAATTCCAATGAAGGAATTGGGTTGCTCTGCTGGTGCTGTCTCTGTTCTTCAGATGCTAGCAGTCTGCTTAGGGACCTTTCCAAAGGACTGGCCTCTAACATCGATCTCCCAATTTCTGCCTAGAATGATAGGCAGCTTTTGAGTTTTAAACTTCTTCTGCTATACCCCCACCCAACCCTGATTATCAGGAGCAAGACTTCTCCCCCTTCTATGGTAACAGAGGTGGTTGGAGAATAACTGCCATTCCACTCTCTTCTCCCCTCCTTCCTCAGCTGAAATGCCCACCAGGCAGATGTGTGACCCCTGCCAGACATGTTGGTACAGATACTGTCACCTCTACCTGCATGACAACCAGATGCTTTCTGCTCCCAGGATGATGGAAACACAGCTAGCCTGGAAACAGGCTCTTGGTTGCTGCTCTTTTGAAATAAATCCTTTCAAAAAAGAACAGGAGGAGAAGATAAGACAGGGGCAGAGGGAAAACAGCTCTTGGATTCTGCTTCCACAAATCCTTTTTATTTGGTGAGGGGAGGATTTTTTTTGACATAGAATGGACAAAAATTTTATATATTTAAGATATGCAATGTACTAAATTAATCTACAGAAGATCTCTCTCTATATATATATACATATATATGTATTAATATATATAAATATATATATAATATATAAATATATTTTATATATATATATATATATAATATATAAATATATTTTATATATATATATATATATTTATACATATATTTTTTTTTCTTTTTGGGTCCGGTCATGGGGCCTGAACTCTAGGCCTGGGCACTGTCCCTCAGCTCTTCAGCTCAAGGCTAGTGTTCTACCACTTGAGCCACAGCGTCACTTCTGGCTTTTTTCTTTTTGCTTATGTGGTGCTGGGGAATCGAACCCAGGGTCTCATGCATGCAAGGCAAGCACTCTACCACTGAGCCACCTTCCCAGCCCCAGCAGATCTATGTTATCAGTGTAATGACTGATCAGTCATCAGTTAATTAACACAACCATCACCTCTCACAAATTGTCATTATTTTCCTGAGAACACTAAGATCTACTCCCTGAGCAGATTTCACGTGTATAACATAGTGCTATTAACTAAGGATACTTGGTGGTGTCTCAAATATCCACATTATATATCTTTTATTGCTCCAAGTTTGGCCTCTGCCCAACATCGTATCTCTTAGCCTCTGACAACCTCATCCTGTCATCTAACTGAGTGAATTCTACTTTTTAACATTCCACTTGTAAATGAGGTCACATGGCATTTGCATTTCTGTGCCTGACTTGTCCTCTGGGTTTATTATCCCCATTGTTACACGTAGCAAGATTTTCTTCTTCTTTATGGCTGAGCCATTCTATTTTGTGTATGGATCACATCTTCTTTCTCTGTTTGTCTGTCTATAGACACTGATTCCATATCTTGGCTATTGTGAATAGTGCTGTCATGAGCCACAGGGTGCACCTGTTCGTTTCAGACATACAATTGGTCCATGACCACTTGTACAAGGGATTGTCTTAATGTTGGTA
This sequence comes from Dipodomys ordii, assembly GCF_000151885.1. Taxonomy (NCBI): domain Eukaryota; kingdom Metazoa; phylum Chordata; class Mammalia; order Rodentia; family Heteromyidae; genus Dipodomys; species Dipodomys ordii. Next base: position 5,903,093 of record NW_012267346.1, read on the forward strand.
ACTTTGTAATGATGAATCAAAGGTCAGAAGTACTGAAGACAAATTATTTCAAATTTTGAATTTGGATCTTCCTCCATGACATATGGCATTTGGGTCTCGGCCTCCAGTCAGCTCTGGGATCATGAGGGTAAACCATACCATGTGTGCTGTGCTGCTCAGCTAGCCTGCTTGGTAGTAGGTTTGGTGAATTACATTTTTCTCATCTTAGGACAGTTGGGACCCAACTGCATGATAAGTAAAGACCAGAAGACACTGGTAAAACTCCCCATGCTGGGGAAGACTGAAGTCCCTAGGTAAAGAAATACAGAAGATGTTGACACTTTAGTGTCAATTTAGCGCACTAAAATCTTTAATATTTAGTGCACTCAAATCATTGCATTTTTAGAGAAAACATGAGCCAGGGTACATTGGTTCTGCACAAGGAGTTGATACTGGATACTGCCTGGCTTTAAGCCATTTCTTGAGCAGAGCTGGCACCAGACGGGTCAATCATGTTCTATTTATTTCTCCTTTCCTTCACCACACAGGCTTTCTCTTCTTTTTGCAATGATGATGGATCAGGCAATGTACCGTAGTGGCAGCTTCTCAGGGATCATTGCCTGCTAGCTTCCTGCTGGATGGAAGAACCTGAAGGGAATGGAAGGGTGGAACAGCAGTGTTAGAAATGCCTGGGAAGCTGTCCTTCTCCTAGCTCCTGTGGACCCTGAGTTCCTCCAAAGGCCCATGTGGATAAGCCTTAGTTTCCAGTTTGGTGTTATTGGGAGGTACTAGAACCTTTAGGAGGCAGAGTCTGGTGGGAAGTTTTAGGTTATTGGGGGTGTGGCCTCAAATAGAAGCACTGGATTCTGGTCTCTTTCTTTGGCTTTCCAGTTGCTATGAGGTCAGCAGCTTCGCTTCATCACATCTTTGACCAGAGGCTCAAAAGCAGTATGGCCAACCAACCATGAATTGTAACCTCTGAAATCATGAGCCTCAAACCACCCCTTCCCCTTAAAAGTGAATTAAATCATGTTGTCATGGTGACCCAGTGCCAGTTAGTACAGTCTTTCCCATTTTGGCAGTGATAATAAACCCCAGCACTATTGTTTCTGGTGCCTCCTTTTCTTTCATAGCCTCTTTTGAGTTCTGCCCACACTTAAAAAAAAACACTTATTATCTTTAAGTAGTTGTACAAAGGAGGTGCCATATAACAAAGCAGTTTATGAATACAATGTATCTTGATCAGTGTCACCCCCTCTTCAATATTCTCACCCCTTCTCCCCACCTCTTCCCTTCCTTAATTTTGTGGTATATACAATGAATTCTTGATGGCTTTCTCCCCTTCATTTGTCTACCCCAACCCCCTTGCATGTACCCATTTCTTGATGTTGATCTTGTTGGGCTTTGACCTTTTGAAAGATTTTGAAAAGATTATACTATCTGAGCTCATCACAAAGTCTTTTATATTTCATACTTATAAGCACCTCCTAGATTAAGTCTTCCCCAGAGTGGACCATCTGTTTAGGTTTATGTTAAGTTGGAGATACCTATCTACCGGATTTAGTAGTCAACACCTACAGTTTCCTGCTTGTGGGCTGAGATTTTGAATAATTCCTTTCGTACCAAGATCCTGTCAGCAGTGTACTTTCTAAACCTTCTATTAGGGTGCTCATCTGTTTGTGACTATGTTTCCTAACCCAAACTTATGGGTTTGTAGTGAGGGAATAAGTAGCAAAATTCTGGTATCAATAAGCATAGCTGTGAGATGTCTTTATGGGGCTTTCATGAGAGTTATATTGAAGCATGTAAGGTATATAGCATAAGGCTTGCTATGGACATTACTCAATAAACGAGGAGCTATTCTGATGAACTTATTGAAGAAAAGGTTTGGCTTGTGATCAAATGTTTGAACTCAGCTCTGTGATGGTGTAGCTAGGTGACCTTGGAACTATGGCTTATCAAAAGCTGCTACCTCAGCTCTTCAATGATCCTGCTGACTTCCCATCACGTGAGTCAAGGCCTGGGGGACTCTCGGTGCCTGTCTGCTGTCCCTGAGCCTGGCTGTCTGGCTTTGGGCCTTAGTAGCTTGATGCAAGCACTGTGGCTGGCAAGGAACCAGAGGTTGTGCATGCAGCTAAACAAGCTAATGTCTCCTTGGGGCTGTCACTCCAGCATCCAAGTGATCCACGTATATATTTTCTTTGTCTCTAGACCCTCTTCGTTTTCTGCCAAGCACAGCCTTCTGAGTGTCTCTCTGGATTTTCTTGGACATTGTGATGTTTTGGGGGCCTCTATTTGTTTTTTTTTAACCGGGTATTTTTTGAAAGCTGGCTGACTCTCTCCACTTCTTAGAATGTTTTATTTCTCCTCCCCTCCACCCTCTGCTTGAGACATCTGCAGGGCCTCTCATGAAGGTCAATAATGATTTTTCAGTTGTAATTTTTAATATAGGGGTAACATTTCTGTAAATGCCTATTGGGATGTGTGTGTGTGTGTGTGTGTGTGTGTGTGTGTGTGTGTGTGTGTGTGCAAGCATGCACGTGAGCCACAACTAGAGCTTGTACTCAGGACTTTGTGCTCTCACTCAGATTTTTTGCTCACAAATGGTGCTCTACCATTTGAATCCTGCTTTTTTTCTATTTAACTTGAGATGGGGGTTTCTCAGACTTTTCTGTCTGGGCTGGCTTTGAACCTCAGTCTTCAGATCTCAGCCTCCTGTATAGCTCGGATTACCAAAGTGAGCCACTGCCATCCAGTACTTAGTCTTAGGGTAATAAAAATACTTCTACCTTATTGTTAGATAAAAGACATCCAAAAATTAAAAAGATCCCAAATAAGAACTTGGCTTCTGGTTGTTTTTCATTGAGACACCAGTTTCGGTTGGTATAATGCAGTATCATATTCCCATAGCTAGTCACTAATGGCTCAGGCCTGTAATCCTAGCTACTCAGGAGGCTGAGATCTGGGGATCATGGTTTAAAGCCAGACCAAATAGGAAAGTCTGTAAGACTCTTCTTACAGCCAATTGACCAGCAAAAGGCTGGATGTGGAGCTGTGGCTCAAATGGTAAAGTGCTGGCCTTGTACAAAAAAGCTCACTGACAATGACCAGACCTTGAGTTTAAGCCTCAGGTCTCTCTCTCTCTCTCTCTCTCTCTCTCTCTCTCTCTTTCCCTCTCTCTCTCTTTTGAGACAAACCTCAAATCTCTTTAGCTACGGTGACTTGCTGTAATCCTGGTAGACATGCCCTGCAGACACAGCAAAGCTTTCCCAGTGTTCTTCCCACTATGTGACCTGAGATCATTTTAATGAACTCTGTGTCCTTGACTCACATCTTAATGAGCCCTTCTTGCCAGATGGGAAACAGAAGCTACACACCAGAGCTGAGCCAAAGTACTTAACATTTTTCATGACTAAAACATTTGTTTTCATAATTCCTTGGAAAATTGACAAAAGGTTGATGTGTGAATTTCTCCTGCCATTGTTGGGTTAGAAACATGAGACTTTTCTGATCATTTCTCTTACATGGTTTCTGATGGAAACTTTCAGATGATCATGTAATGAACCTCTATCTATTGGCTAAGTCTCACAATTAGTAACATCCTTCCATTGTGTTTCAGCCATTCTCCTTGATTTTCTTTTCCTGGTATTATAATGCAAATCCTAGATTCTATCAATGTTTTTAAAATGTTTCAATATATGTTTGTAATAGATAATGGCTTGGTTTGGATATGAAGTATTCCCCACCCCTGCAAAAAAAAAAAAGAAAGAAAGAAAAAAGAAAAAAAAACTCATATATTGAAGGCTTGGTCCTCAGCTAGTGGTACTATTTTTTTAATATAATTTTATTGTGATTATTAAGGTGTTGTACAGAGAAGATCAGCATGTCGTAAGTCAGGTAATGAGAACATTTATTTTTGGACAGTGTCACCACTTCCTTGGCTTTCCTCCAGTTTTCCCCTCCCATCCTTGACCACAAGTTGTATAATCTATTTTCCACAGAGTATATACTGAGTACCATGCCTGCACTGTTCACCCTTCTCCCTCCATTCTGTATCCCCTAGCCCGCCTCAAAAGACCTAAAGGAACAAGCCAAACAAAAACAAACAAAACGCAAACACAGCACCCTCTTCCACCACCAACATAAAAAGCTAGTAGGACTATTTAAGGAGGTTTTAGAAGAGGAGGTAGGGTCCAGCTGGAGGATGGAGGTCACTGAGGTGTGTCTTTGTGGGCCCTAACTTGTCTGGACCTCTCCCTGCCTTCCCTTCCCTGGACATCCTACATGAGGAAACATCCGTCACATGTTCCCAGCACCGCGATGATCTGATTCGCAGGGACCCAGAATCAAAGGAGCAAAGGACTGTGATTTGAACTCTTTAAAACCATGAGCCAAAAGAAATCCTTCCTGTGCCCAGGTTGTTCATGTCATGTATTTTGTCACAGAGATGCGAAGGTAAGCAATCGAGAAAATTGATACCAGAAGTGGGGTTATTGCTGTGGCTACTTGACAATTCTTCAGCCTTTGGAGCAAGTTTGTGGAGTCATTTTGAAGAGTTTGTAGACATGGGCTACGGTAGCACCTAGGATGTTGTAGGCAGAGATGAATGGGTAATTCTGGTGACTGATTGCACCACAGTACAGAAATGTCAACAGTGAAGGCCAAGCTCATGAGGTTTCACATGGAAATGAAGACTACTGGGAACTGGACTAGAGGTCATTCATGTTATATACTCCCAAAGACTTTGTCTACATTTTGTTCATGGCTTGAGACAATAGTAGAGGCTCTAGAGGCTGAATTTAAAGGGTTTCTCAGCTAAGACTTGGCCTTAAGTCTCAAATGAGACTTTGAACTTGGACTAATGTTAAGTCTATTGAGACTATGAGGACCCTTGGAGTTGGGCTGAATGAATACATTTTACATTATGAGATGGATCCAAGTCTTTCGGAAGCCAGGGAGATAATATTATGTTTTATGAAGATGTGTTTGGGTATTAGCTTGACAAGAAATGGAATTGGAATGGTTAATTTTGGCTGTCAAGTGGATTAGATTGAGAAGCACCTAAGTACATTTCTAGGAGTGTCTGTGAGGGAGCTTCTGAAGAGGATTAACTGGGGGGGGGAGGGGAATGAGCTTCCTGAATGTGGGGCACTTCATCCTATAGGTTGGGGGCCCAGAGGGAATGAAAGGAGAAAGAGGAGAAAGTAACTAGCACAGACATTCTTCCTCCCTCTTTTCCCCCTTCCTATGTGCTTTCCCCCTGCCCTCTTCCTGGCCGCCATTATGTGAGGTGCTTTGCTCCACCACACACTCCTTACCATAATGGACTGAAATGCCTGAAACAGTGAGCAAAATACATCTGCTCTCCTTGGTTAGGCATTATGTCAAAGCAACAACAACAAAAATCTGATTCATGCAGATGAGGCCCACAAAACCAAAACAGAATTCCATGTGGTTGTCCCCAACAAGATGGACAGTAACTGGTAGTGTGATCTAACACATCTCATGGCCAATTAGTTGAAATTGCCTCAGACATCTTTTTAAGCAGTTGGTATATTCTAATCAGGATTTAACAAGACCTACACATTTGGGAATAGCAACAGAAAATTAATATGCCCTGAAATTCAGCTTATACAGAAAAGGAAGAATAATATTCTTTTTTAAGTTTATTAATTTCATGGTCTGCTGAGAGTTGGAGAGCTTGCAGCTTTCATAGATGATCACTGATTTGATTACTAATTATCATTATGGGAGCAATTGAATTTTTCTATATTGGATATAAACTATTATATCTTGTCTGATGTTCAAAATTACTCAATAGTTTCCAGAGAGAGCCTGTGCAGGTTGGCTTCTTCATTTTTTTCTTGCGGTAACCCTACCATCTCTGACTGTGTCTTTGCTTTTGGGTACAACAACTTATTCTAGTGTTGGGCAGAACAATTCTGCTTCAGATTTTGAGTTCATTGTTTCTACAAAGATCCCAGGTTTCTCTTCCAGAGAATGACATTTAAAAACCACACCTGGTGTGCAGTATTCTATGTTACAATGGTCACTGCTTCTAGGTATGAGGAATAGTACTGAGGACTTAGAAATACCTTCAGTAACTTAGAGTTACCTTCAGTAACTTAGAGTTACCTTCAGCTCTGAGTAACTCAAGTCAGCCACTCAAGGACTTTTTATTTTTATTTATTATTATTTTTTATGTCAGTCATGGGGCTTGAACTCTGAGCCTGGGCACTGTCCCTCAGCTCTTCAGCTCAAGGCTAGCACTCTACCACTTGAGCCACAGCACCACTTCTGGCTTTTTCTGTGTATGTGGTGCTGAGGAATTGAACCCAGGGCCTCATGCATACAAGGCAAGGACTCTACCACTGAGCCACCTTCCCAGCCCTCAAGGACTTTTTAAAAGGTACTTCTTGTATAATCAAGTGAAAAAGTGCTGGTGGTTTAGTCCCATAGCCTTAGCTTGTTGGGAGGCTGAGGTGGAGAAAGTGTGGTAAAATGTCTGAGAGACCCCATATCTATGGAAGAAATTGGAGCTAGAGGCATGGACCAGGTAGTAAAACACCTGCCTAAAAAGAGAGGGCCCGAGTTCATACTTAGTACTGCCAAATAAATAAAAAGCAATGGGAGATGGGAAGGGAGGAATGAGAGGGAAAGAGGGAACATCTTTCACTAAGCAAAAGGAAAGAAATGTACATATCAGCTGTTGTGGAAGAAATAATTGTATTGTCAAAGCTCATAGAATTCACAAACTTTATAGACCATGATAATGACAATTTGCCTTGTGAAGGTTAACATGTGTTTATGACTTTGACTAAGTATCACTACTCCACAATACTGTGAAATATGTGAAATTTATGCAATCCCCTAATCTCAATTTAAAAAAAAAAAAGAAAAAAGAAAAGTGAAAGAAGGGATGGGTTAGGAATGATGGGTAACAATGTTGTCAGACACCTTGTATTCATATACTGTTTTGTAGAATGGGAACTTCTTTGTACAACTACTTAAAGATAATAATAAAAATGTTTTAAAAAATGAATGGGAGAAGCTGGGTATGAAGGCACATGCAAATTAAAAATAGGAGGATTATAATCCAGGGGTATGCTGGGACAGGAAGAAAGAACTTAAGTAACCTAAGTTATCTCAAAATAAACAGTGCAAAAAAGGCTGAGGGTATGGTTCACTGGTAAAGCACCTGCCTAGTGCTGTCCATTCTGTCCATTCATACTTTCTGCACCCAATCATAGCTTCCATATGGCTTTCAGGTTCCCACAGCACAAAATACTCAGTTCAAACCCCAGCATACATACATACAAACATACATACATACATACATTCATACATACAAACACACACATACACAGAAAGAGCGAAGTAATTGAGAAAACTGAGTTTTAGTAGAAAATCAGGCTATCATCTTTAACAAGTAAATATATAAAAATTATGACATTGACTTAGATATTTTTTCCTAGGCATCATATTACTTCCCTATTCACTTCTTTCCAGTAATAGTAGCTGATGGGAGGGATATCATGTACCTATTGATTCTCACCAGTAAAGACAGCAAAATGAATGAACGACATTCATAAATTGGGTTAGAGATTTTGGTTAAGTCCTCCTGAATTCTGATCTGGAGTTCAGTGGACAATGGAGCACCAAATGATCACAACTGGATTATTTATCAGTAGCTCTGATCCAGTTCTCTACTCAGCAATCAGTCTTCTGGTCACTAACATTCCCCTAGACTCTTACAGGGAAGGTAATGCATTGGCCTTTAGATAGAAGTATTATATTCTAGGCAACAGCAGGGTTTTTTTTGTGTGTGTGTGTGCCTGTCCCAGGGCTTGAGCTAAGGGTTTGAGAACGGTCCTTGAGTTTCTTTTGCTCCAGGCAAGCATTCTACCAATTGAGCCACAGCTCTGTCTCTGGCTTTTTGGTAGTTTTTTTTTTTTTTTTTGGAGAGAAGAGTCTTATGGACTTTCCTTCCCAAGCTGGCTTCAAACTTTGATCCTCAGATCTCAGCCTCCTGAGTAGCTAGGATTATAGGCATGAGCCATCATCACCCGGCTCACCATAGCAATTTTTGTGGAAGAATTATATATAAGCATTTTGAAATATATGTGTTTTTTTTGGTGATTTTGATCAGTATGAGTCAATCTCCTGAATCGGTTTGATTGAGCCAACTGGAAAACCGGAATCCTAGATCAAATGCTGTGCTAGCAATCCCATCATGGGTAGTGCTGTCCATAAAACCATCCCATCTCCCAGAGGTAACGTATTCATTTTGTTTTTGGAACACTAAGTGAGGTATTCCCTTCATTTTCTTTGTTTCTCATCTCTTCGACCTTCACTGGATGGTCTATGGTCTTGTGCTCTTTACCCTCATTCCATGATACCTTTTTTTAGTTCTTTGTCCTGCCAATTTTTTCCATCAACCACCTACAGCCCACAAGCCCAGAAACCTTCCTCATCATTCTTCAGGTTCTACCTCCACCTGTATTAAATGTTTACTTGACAGTTGCCAATATCGGTGAGTATAGGAATGATAGACATCTTCTGATGTAAGGCCAGTAAGGTCACACAGCAGAAAAACAGCTCACAGGAGCCATGCAGTAGTGTCTCAGACACTTCCTTCTCTCCCTGCAATCATGATGCCCCTTGGCTTACCAGGAACAGGTTTCTAGATTATGCTTTGCTAAGGAATGAGGATACATAATACAACTCTTCAAGTTCACCTCACCATTTAGTTAAAGGGACAAATAGATAAGTCAGTGATGACAGGGCTATCTGGTAGATTCAGTCCCTCAGGGGCTTTGAAGTGATAAAGGAGAAGTTGAAATAAGACAAATCCCACCTCAAATCTAGCTCTCTCTTACTCATGTTCTTGAGAAAATTACTTTCTGTCAACTTTGGCTCCATTGTGAATGGCTTCTTTCACTCCTAATTAGGTTTGTGAGATTTGTGTATTTGTGTGATTTGTGCCTTGCATTTATTCTTCACTTAATATAATTTTTCCAAGTCTTTCCATTTCCTAACAAATGGGGCAATGTCATTCTTTCTGATGGAGGCATAGAATTCCATTGTGTATATATACCACATTTTCTTGATCCATTCATCTACTGAGGGGCATCTGGGTTGGTTCCAGATCTTAGCTATGGTAAATAATGCTGCAATAAACATAGTTGTGCTGGCTTGCATTTATTCTTATTGCTACCTAGTATTCCATTGTGTGAATATGCTGCAATTTCTTCATTTATACTTCCTAAGTATTTACTGTTCCTGGCACAAATGCTTGCCATCACAAACTTATTTTTGAGGTGGGAGATCTGAGAAATATTATTAAGTAGTTATTTAAGTTTTTTATGCTTGTGCACACAAAAGCCTTAATTTTTTTTTAGGTTGAAACCAGATTGATCTTGTCAGGAAATGCGTTTTTAAAAAAATCTAGGGGGCGCTGGTGAGCTAATTCTTACACAGCCTTAAAGAATGATTTCAAAGCCTTAATGATGCAAGAAAAACAGCTATCCAAGGGAAAAAATAAATTAAGTTCTTTCAGGGCAGAACAACAAGGCATGTTAGTGTGCTCTGAATAAAAATCTTCTTTTTTATTTTAAAAAAGCAGTTGTTTCCTTCTTTTTCCTGATAAGCAAAAAAGATAGCTTTAGCCTAAGATAGTTATTAATGCCGGAGACCAACTCAGGGAAATCAAGGCAAGGAATCTACCTCTGAGAAGCACCTGGACTTTTAAATTTAACTTACTTTTATTTTTATTTATTTATTTATTTATTATTTATTTATTTGTTGGGGGGGGGGTCTGGTTGTGGGGCCTGAACTCTGGGCCTGGGCGCTGTCCCTCAGCTCTTCAGCCCAAGGCTAGCACTCTACCACTTGAGCCATAGCGCCACTTCTGGCTTTTTTCTTTTTGCTTATGTGGTGCTGAGGAATTGAACCCAGAGCCTCATGCATGCATGGCAAGCGCTCTACCACTGAGCCACCTTCCCAGCCCCCTTACTTTTATTTTTGTGTCATCACTAGGATTTAAACTTAAGGTCAGAGCACTTTCCCTTAGCTTTTCCCTCTGCTCAGGGCTGGCACTCTACCACTTGAGCCACACCTCCATTTCTAGCTTTTTGCTAGTTAATTGGAGAGAAAAGTCTCACAGACTTTTCTGCCCCAGCTGGCTTAGAACTACGATCCTTAGATTTCATTCTCCTGTGTAGCTAGGATTACAGGCATGAGCCACTGGTGCCTAGCTTACTTCATTTTATTTTTTTAAATTTCAAAACCTGTTTTACTTTTTGGGGCAACTATGGATATATTTCTATATGTGGCTTTCTATATGGCTTTGATACTGTATTTCATTTGTTTTGTTGAAATCCCCAAGATGATATCAGGTCTGAGACTGGCCAGACAAGCTGTGTATATTTGAGTTGAGCATCTGGAATTACTTTTCAGATATTTTGGCAACAAGGAAATCCCACTGTATTTTGCCCCAAGCACTTTTACACTTCTTTAAAAAAAAAAAACACAGCTCTGGAGTTTAGAAAGAAATTTGATCTCTAGCTCCATTATTGCTTTAAACTTGACTTATTCAAATAGTGTTTACAAAGAATATACTTTGTTCCAAGAAACCTATAAGATATTAAAAATCCTACACGCTCTGCTTATCCTTGCCAGAAATTTAAAAAGTGGCTGCCAAGAACAAATAAAGGTTTAAAACCACTTTGTAAAACTATTGGGCATTTTGTCTTAAAAAAATCGAACATTTATATAACCTATGACCCAGCAATTTCATTTCCTATATACCTGCATTCAACAAGAAGAGTCTGTGCAGAGCTGGCTACCAAAAAATCAAATACCATAATATTCCACCAGCACAGTTTGTAATAACCCTAAGTGGAAAACAACCCAAGTGTAGTAGGATAAATGAAGGAAAGCTGTCACAGGTGAAGGGCGGAATATTACACAGCCACCAAATGAAGAACCACGACTAGTCATTAGGATGTGAATGAAGAATCTCCAACTAAGCCCGGCTTATGCCTGTAATCCCAGCTACTCAGGAGGCTGAGATCTGAGGATTGAGGTTCAAAGCCAGCCTGGGCAGGAAGCTCTGTGAGACTCATCTCTAATTAATCACCAGAAAACTGGAAGTGGTACTGTGGCTCAAGTGGCAGAGTGCTCACCTTGAGCTGAAGAGCTCAGGGACAGCATGCAGGCCCAGAGTTCAAGCCCCAAAACCGAAAAAGAAAAAAAAA
>NW_012267346.1:5918194-5922532 GCF_000151885.1 Dipodomys ordii
CTCTGGGCCTGGGCGCTGTCCCTCAGCTCTTCAGCTCAAGGCTAGCGCTCTACCACTTGAGCCACAGCGCCACTTCCGGCTTTTTTTCTCTTTTGCTTATGTGGTGCTGAGGAATGGAACCCAGGGCCTCAGGCATGCAAGGCAAGCACTCTACCACTGAGCCACCTTCCCAGCCTGGAGGCTCCAGTTTGAGATGGGGGAAAACAGATTGCTCTGGGCTTCTGGAGGGAGTACAATGCTGGAGGAGAGAGTATGGAACCAAGTTCTCATCTCATGGGAGGAAGAAAAGAAAAATAGGGTAGGGGCCCATAGTGTCTTCTATGGCCCACCCCCCCCCTGCAAAAAACCTACGATCTTCGACTAGGCCTCATTTCCTCCATTCTCAATAGTGTATAAGCCTTTAACACACCGAGGACATTCTCCATCCAAAGTACAGCAAGGGGAAAGAAAATCCTAGGCTCATTCTTGAACTGTCTGAATAACATGGGCATCCAAGGTTGAAGAGGGCTGCCCACGAACCACGTGAGGAGTAAGGCTGATGGTTCTTGGGGTCTCTTGTGCACAGGTACTGTGTGTTTCAGGGCCTGGGTTAGCAAAGCTCAGAGCACACATGTGCTGATTCATCCCTCAGGCCTGGAACAGGTGAAGCAAGACCTGTGAGCTAGACAAGACACAACACACCCAGCCAAACCTGTTGGCCCTGGCCAACAGTCACTCAACTCCTTTACCCTCCCCTCCCCTGTCCCATCAGCTAGGACACAGGGAGAGTTGTGTCTGCCTCTTCCCTCAGCCGCTGCCTATGTCCAGAACCATCTCTTTCCCTTAAGGGTATCCATCTGGGTCTCCCTAGGGACTGTGTGTCACAAACCATCCTCCACAGTGGAATCTGAGTGATGCTGGTTCTAAAATGCCTCTCTGATTTTCCGCTCTGCTTTACATCTTCCAGTCATACCCCATCTGGCTACCGCCGGGGCTCTCCCACTCTGAGCTATCCTGAGGACAGCTTCTGTCTGTCTAGAAAATTCTTCCTGCTCTCTTTCTGGCTAACCCCCAGCAGGTTTCAAACTCTGAGTCCTGCTCAGTTCTCTCTCTGCACATCTCCATAGGCTTCCCATTCTGGTTTGCATGGCCTCTTCTGCTCCCGAGTCAGTCCTAGGAGTCAATCCATAGCCCCAACCTGCAGGTCTCCAAATGTATGTAGCCCAGGGGCTGGGCTCTGCCCTGCTCACCCTGGGGCATCCAATGCCCAAATCATTCTTGTTCATGGCACTTGGCATAGTTCTAAGGACTGAATGAACATTAACAGTATCAGTCTGTTTTCTGTGGCTAATGACATAATCCCCTAGAGTAGGTAAACAGAAAAAAAGAGGTTTATTTTGGTTCATGGGTCTGGTCCAAGGGAGAGGACCCACATGGAGGGCTGAATGGCTTTCTAGCCAGCAGCAGAAACCCAAGGAAGTGTTGGATTATCACTCGGCAAAAGAAAGGGATGTGCAAGTATATCTCCTGGTCCACCCTATGACTTTATCTAATTCTAATAATCTTCCCAATGAGTGGGGAAGGGTGTTAGATAGAGTGAGCAGCTAGTGCAAAGGGCCTGAGGAGGCCTGTATAGTGCACCAGCATGCTGGAACTCAGGACATGCACAGAGCAGTAAAGTGGTAGGTGCTACAGTATGCAAGCCTAGGGCTTAGATCAGGTAGAGCCTTTCAGGTATACCAAGGACTCTGGAGTTTACGTGGCCTTCAGTGGTAGATGTGGAGCCTGGTGGACATGGTGTGACTTACTTTTTAAAGTACCACTGTGGCTGCTGAATGGAGAGTATGGCTTTGAAGTGCAGTGTGGGAGACAGGTAAAGTTAGGGCAGCGGTCCTGATGCTGATGGTAACTAGGATGCCCTCATCAGGACATAGGGACAGATGGTCAGGTGGAGTAGTAGATTTCCTGACAGTTATCTGTGCAAATGGAGAAAAAGGGGAGGGCTGAATGGCTTCAGGGGTTTTGCTTCGGCTACCGGGTAGGTTGGAGGTAATATTTGTTGGTAAGGGAGAAATGGTTCAAGGCTCCAAGTGAAACTTTCTATTTTACTCCTGTAAGTCCGAGTTGCTGTCAGGATTTAGTTTTGTCTTCTCTGAAACTTGGATATTAATGTTTACTTTACACATTTTTGGTGAGACTCAAATAGGATCATTTTCTTCTGATGATATAAGGATGCCAGGTTTGTTCTTGGCCACGTGGAGGCTCCCAGTTGAACTCCCATTAGAGAAACACAAAGACAACTCCCTCTGATTCGCTAGCTATTGGTTCATTTGTGCAATCGTCTCTCCCATCAAGGTGGGAAGCTGGGAATAAGACCACTCTCTATGTTCATTTAGCATTTGTGATAGAGTGTTTATATGGCGTATATATTCAGGTTAACATTTATATGGAGCTAATGCTCCATATATATTTATGTAATAAATATAATGACCAATTAAAACATAGGTTATATACATATCTATAGTGTATTTCTGTATGTGTGCTAGATCCTGTCTTCAGGACTTTATAAATATCTCAGGGCTTTTTTTTTTTAAAGCAATAGTCTTCTGGAGATTATACTCTCACCCTCATTTTTCCAAAGAGGGAATTTGTTCCAGGTCCCACAGAGAGTAAATGGCAGAGGCAGAAGTCAGCCCCCAAAGCTCTAGTTCTGCTCTAGGCTGAGTAAACCTTCCCATCTCTGGCATGTGACCTTCAACATCTCTGGCACCCCGGACCTACAAGCATTCCTGCTTGAGTTCTTACAAAGCCCCTGTACATAAAAGCTTGACATTTTTTTTTGTTGCTGTTGTTGTTTGGGTGCTGGTCCTGGGGCTTGAACTCAGGGCCTAGGTATGGTCCCTGAGCTGTTTTTGCTCAACGCTAGTGCTCTACCACTTCAGCCACAAGTCCATTTCTGGCTTTGGGCAGTTAATTGGAAATAAGAGTCTCATGGACTTACCTCCTTAGTCTGGCTTTGAACTGGTGGCCCTCATATTTCAGACTCTTGAGTAGCTAGGATTACAGGTGTGAGCTAAGGTGCCTGGCCAAGCCTGCCAGTAATGATGACAGCACCCTCTTTGCCCCAGCCTTCCTCACTGCTACCAGCCACCCCAACCCTCTTGTCTTTTTCTTCTAATGTCCTGAGGTCTGTCTTCTGGCCTGCATTGCTACACACAGGCTGTTTTGGTCTTCAGCTCTCTCCATGTGCCCCACCTCCCTGCCAGCTGTCCAAGTTGCTTCAGACCCTTGCAAATATCATGTTTTCCACTCCTGTGTTGAAACAGACCACGTGGCACATGGAGCAGAGCACTGAAGGAAAGAGATGACCACCACCTGAACTCTTTATCTTTCCAGACACACTCAGCTAGAGGATAGGTCCCTTGCACTTCATTCAGTTTTGGATCCCTTCTTCTAGCATCGAATGGCTGGATACAAAACCAGAATCTAATGAACATCCACCTGTTCAGTTAGCACATGTTTATTGAGTGCTTATTACTTATTGGGCAGGCCAAGGTACTGGGGCTTCATTAGGCAGGAAATTACAGGTTCCCAGGGACTTGGGAGAGTCTTGCTTCAGAGCATCCTCCTAGCTATTGGGAAGTGGTGAACAAGGTGAGTGCAGTAAGGACCAAAAGATAGGAGGCTAGTAGGTCATAGGTGCGGCGCCGCTGTGAAGACAGGTCCAGCTGAAGCCACTCGCACCTCAAGCTGGGCACAAGCCTAAGGTGGAGGTGGCTAAAAGTGGAAATTGTTAAAGAGAGGGTTGGACAGTGCGTGTGCTGGCTTGGCTCCAGGCTGGAACTTTGGGGCTCAGTGACCACTCTCTGGAGTATAGATCCAGATCCCAGGCCTGTTGCTTAGGTGTGTCACCTTAGCCACGGCCGGAGCCCCATGTTTAGCATCGATAAAATGGGTTTCCAAATAACCTTAGCGGCAGTTAAGAGGATTAACAAGAGAGAATGCCCGGACAGCTTCTCCAGGCTCCCAGAGCAGAGGTTGTAATTACCTGACGCTCAAATGTGTCCCCGGTCCCTTGGCGTCCCCAGGGCCTGGGCGTCCACGGCTGTCTTCCCAGGGACCGGCTCTCAGCCTATTAGGGCGCGCCCTGCTTTGATAGATTTATTTGCTTGCTTGGGGCGGGGCTTGGACCGAAGCGTGGAGGAGGAGGAGGAGGTGCAAGGATTGGAGGCGAGGGTAAAGAAAGGGAAGCCGCGGAGGGGCAAGAGAGAGCGAAGCGGGGCCGGGGAGGAGTCGGGCTGGGCTGCCTGGGGCCCCGCGCCCAGCGCACCGGAGCCGCTGGTGACCGCGGCGGAGGCG
>NW_012267346.1:5922582-5930953 GCF_000151885.1 Dipodomys ordii
AAAAAAAAAAAAGTAATCTCCAACAGCTCTAACCTGGGCCTCTATTTCTGAAGCTTAGTTTTAAAGTCTGTATCTTGAATGTTGTCCCTAAAAGTCCTACTCTGTTTCCTGGGCTAAGCATTTTAGGGAGATGTTGTTACTACTGTCCAACTCCAGTGAACTCCCCATCAGTGGGAGACAGACTCCAAGGTGCTAGAGTGACTGCTCTGAACTAGTCCCCTGACTCCTCGCAACACTCAGTAAAAACAAAGCATTTTATGTTGCCACACCTAGGCAAAAAGAGACCAGCCACCTGTTTGACACGCAGCCAAAGCAGAGCTCTTTGCAAGTTGAAAGTGTCTGAAAACAAAACATAGAGGAGGAAGGAATTCCGAACCATTGGAAGACCAATCACCCTTGAGTAGGATGGTGATGCTTCCCTTGGGCAAACCCTGCCTTTAATCTAGGGGCTCAACAGTCACAGGTCTGGCAGGAGGTAATTCACATGCAGACTTCATTTTAGGAAAGGAGCTAGAATTTGGTTAGCTACTCTGAGTGCCTTTGAAAAGTAAAATAAAAATATATGATTCCTGAGCCGAGAGCTAGTGGCTCAGATCTGGAATCCTAGCTATTCAGGAGACTGAGATCTATAGATTGCAGTTTGAAGCCAGCCCAGACAGGAAAGTCTTATACATGAGAGGGACTGGGCACTGGTGACCTATGCTTGCAACTCTAGCTATTTAGGAGACTGA
The DNA here is from genome assembly GCF_000151885.1 of Dipodomys ordii. Lineage (NCBI taxonomy): Eukaryota > Metazoa > Chordata > Mammalia > Rodentia > Heteromyidae > Dipodomys > Dipodomys ordii. Next base: position 5,923,314 of record NW_012267346.1, read on the forward strand.
GATCTGAAGATGGAAGTTCAAAGCCAGCCAGGGAAGAAAAATTGGTGAGACTCTTATCTCCAGTTATCCAGTAAAATGCTGGAAGTAGAACTGTGGCTGTACTGGTAGAATGCTAACCTTGAGGGGAAAATGCTGAGTGAGAATGTGAGGACTTGAATTCAAGCCCCAGTATCAGCACAAAAAAAAGCACGAAAGCAAGCCAACAAAAAGAAGGAATTGATTAATATCAATTTGACTTCTACCATTCTTTGAAACATCACTCAGTCCTTAAAGCTATCAACATGGAAAGAAGTTTGTTAACAATATTGTGAGAAAAGCAGACTACAAACAGGATGGATTTATTTTCATAAAACAGGAGTATGTGTATATGCAGTGGGCTCCTAGTGAGGAAAAGTCTAGAAGTATGTACACCAAAATGCCAACTACAGGGAAATCATGAGTAACAGAACTTCTTTGTACTTTGTTTTCTGGAGTCTGTACAATGGGTAGTGTTTTATTTTTGGAAAAATTTCCAAAACTGAAGGAAAATATGTATAATAACATGACCATATATTAACAAATGAGGTTTGTGAGTATTTTGTTACAGTTGTTTTTTGGCTATTTATTTGCTGGTCCTGGGGCTTGAACTCTGGGCCTAGGGCTGTTCCTGAGCTTCTTTTTGTTCAAGGGTAGCACTCTACCACATCAGCAACAGCTCCACTTCTAGCTTTTTATGTGATTAATTGAAGATAAGAGTCTTACAGATTTTCCTGCCCAGGCTGGATTTGAACCACGATCCTCAGATCTCAGCCTCATGAGTAGCTAAGATTACAGGCGTGAGCCACCAGCACCCAGCTGTTTTTGGCTTTTTTAAATAACAGAAATAAACATTGAACTTAGTTCCTATTCCCCTCCCTATCTGAAGATCTGACCACTGTCATGACTGTGGTATACATCATGTGTACCAGTCAGAATGTTCCAGAGAGACAGAACCAATGGGGTGTATGTACAGTCAGCCTGTACACAAACATCCAGTGTCTGTGGGGTTCACATCTGTGGATTTAACCAGCTGTGAATACAAAATACTGTACTTAGGGAAGGATTTGCATGTGTAAGGAACATGTGCAGATTTTTTCTTTTGCTAAACAGATTTTTATTTCCTAAACAATAGAGTATAACAACTGTTTACATAGCATTTACATTGTGCTCAGTATTTTAAGTAATCTGGACAGGACTTAAATTAGACAGGAGTGTGTGCAAAGGTGCTAAGTAAACAGCATCCTTGGGAGGTCCTGGAACCAATCTCCTGTGGATATCAAGAGATGACTCTGTGTATGTATGAGTGTGTGTGTGTGTGTGTGTGTGTGTGTGTGTGTGTGTGTGTGTGTGCATGTAGTAAATTTATAGAAGTAGCTCATGCAGTTATAGAGGTAGGCAAGTCCCAGGAGCCCTGATGGTGTGAGACTGAAGACCTATGAATCAAGGGAGCTGATGGTATAGTAATAGTCAGAAAGCAGCAGGCTTGAGACCCGAGTATTACAGGTGTATGCTACCATACCTAACCCATTTAAATGTGTTTAAAAAACCAATATAAGAGGAAGCATATATTTTGTTTTCACCAATAGTATGTCTATTTTTTATTTGTCAATTAGACCTACACAAATCTTGGGGCGGCAAGTGACATTCCTGAGAGCAATCCATACAGATATCTGTAATGGCAGGGTGTTCATCTGCAACAGTATAGTATTTGTTTAAATATATCATCTTCTATTTACCCATTTTCTTAATGGATGTTTCAGTTGATTCCAGTATTTGTCTGCTACAATCAATTCAACAATAGCTATTCTTGCATGGACTGCCTTCAATAACTGGCCAGAAGTTCTCATTAGAATGTCTGGCACTATTAAAGGTAGAATTATGAGATCACAGAATATGTACATAATTCAGTTTTACTGCTGAGAGCAAACTTATTTTTATAATGGCTGGAAAAATATGTCCTCCTACCAACAGTGATGGAAAATATCTATTTGCCCTGATCAACCCCTGATAGTTTTAGATTTGTCAATTTTGGCCCATCTCGTAGATGGAAAACAAAATCTTATCCTGGTTTAATTAGCATTCTTTGGTTAACAAGATGGGTTACTGATTATTTGGGTCTCATGTTCTATGAATTGTCTATTCTCTTTACCTATCTCTCTTTTTCTCCTTTTTGTTTGTTATCACTAGCCTCAATTAGTTATACAAAGGGGTTCCATTTTGACGGGTCCATTTTTATATATAATCATCTTTTTTTAAAGCTTATGTTAGTCATACAGGGGGATATTTTGTCGTTACATCTCCACATATTCACAGTATATTTTAATCCATCTCACTGCTATCATGCTCTTCGCCCACTTTGCTCCCCCAAAAAGCATCACCAGTACTTTACATAATTTTCTTTTGTGTATCTTTTACTTAATTATTTCATATAACATGGGTAGGATATGATGAAATATTTTCTCCCTATTTGTCATTATCTGTTTAAACTTGGTTATATTGTCTTTTAGTTTATGGTGTGTGTGTGTGTGTGTGTGTGTGTGTGTGTTGTGGTTTGTATATAAAATACTATCCAGTGACTCATGTGTTGCACACTTGGTCCACCAACTCACAGGGTTGAGGAGCGGAGCCACTGAGAGGCAACTGGATCATGAGGGCTTTGACTGCATCAATGGGTTTAACCATTGATGACTTTGGAACTTAATGGGCTATTCAGGGATGGGGAATGGTTAGAGAAAGTTAGATCACTGGGGACCTACTTTGAAGAGCATTGTTTGTCCCTGGGCTCTTCCTCCTTATCCTTCTCACTCTCTCCTTCATCCTCCTCCTCTCTTTCCCTCTCCTCTTCTCCTCTTTTTCTCCCTCTCTTCCTCTCTTCCCCTCTCTCTCTCCCTCCCTTTCTCTTCATCTCCCCCTCTTCTCCCTTGCCTCTCCCTTTCCTCTCCCTCTGCCCCTCCCTCTTCCCCTCCCTATCTTCTCCTCCGCTCCTCCCACCCTCCCCTTCCCTTTCCCTCTCTCTGCTTCCTGGCCACCATGAGATGAGAAACATTCCTCTACCACACAGTTCCTGCCAAGATATTCTCCCTCAGCTCAGGCCCAAAGTGTTGGGACCAAAGGATCATGGCTTGAGATATCTGATACATGACCCAAAGCACATCTTTATTTAAGATTTTCTCAGGTATTTTTGTCATGGCTTATACATATCTGATTGCAGACATATTCCTTTCTTTCTTTTTTCTCTTTATTTCTAGTACTAGAGCTTGAACTCAGTGTTGGGACAACGCCTTTGAGCTTTTTCACTCAAGGTTGGCACTCTACCACTTGAGCCACACTGTCACTATTGTCTTTTGGCTTGTTAATTGAAGATAAGAGTCTCACAGACTTTTCTGTCTGGGATAGCTTGGAACCACAATCCTCAGATTTTAGCTTCCTGAGCAGCTAGAATTACAGGCATGCGCTAGCATTAAGACTGATTTCTTCCAAATGTTTTCCCATATTATCATCTCAAGTATTCTAAGGTTTTGTGTGTGAGGTGTGAAGTGGGACTCTAGTTTTATTTCTTTTGGAAGGGTGAGGTATTCTATCAGTTGTTTACTGCTGCATAATAATCAGACCCCAATTTAGCTGCATAGAACCCCAACATTTGTTATCTCACCTTGGTGGTCTTGGCTTAGTTTCTCATGAGGATACAGCCACCATGCTATGGATTGAGTGTTTGTGTCCCCCTAAAGCCCGTATGTTGAAGCACCACCCCCAGTGTAATGGTATTCAGATAGAGGTCTTTGGGAGGTGGTTAAGTTTAGATGAGGTTGTGACACTGAAGTCACATGATGTGTTTAGTGTCCTTGTAAAGAGAGCAAGAGCTTGGGGCATGGCTTAAGTAGGCGAGCTCTTGCCTAACAAGTTAGAGGCCCTGAGCACAAACTGCACAAAAAAGAAGAGGAAGAGACTTACCATTCCAACCACCAACATGCTAGCATATAGCAAGTCAAAAAGCAGGCCTTTCCCAGATGCTGGATCTAACAGCACCTTCCTTTCAGACTTTCAGCCTCCACAGCTATAAGCCATCTGGTCTGTGACATTTTGTTGAACAGCCTGAATGGACTGAGGGGGAAGATCTGCTTCCAAGATGATGCATTTACATGGCTGTGGGCTGGAAGTCTCTCCACAAATCTACCCAAGAGTCCTCAGGCCTCCCCCAGGGGTCATCCCTGCAAGAAGGAGAGCCAGGAGGAGGCTGCTTGACATCCTTTCTAAAGTCACACATTGTCACTTCCGCTTCTTTCTATGTGTCAGAAGTGAGTCATGAAATCTAGTGGGAGGGAAATTCCATCCCACATCTTAAAGGGAAGGAGCACTTAAAAACCTGTAGCTGTTAAAACACCCACTTATAGGTGTAAAAAGTCATTTGTTCCACCCCTCCTTGATTTACTTTGAAAATCGACCCTTTCCTTTCTGATGTCTCATAACACTTTTACCATTTATCAAGTTCCCACAGGAATAGACATGTCTGGGGGCCCTCTGTGCTGATCTACTGGTGTTTATTTAGTTCTGCACCAAGTCTGTTCTAAACAAATCTTAATGTATGAGCAGTCCTTGTGGTAGGTCACCTATGAGCCACATTTCCTGTGTACAAATCTTTGGTTTTCCCCCTTGAATCTAGGCTGACCTAGGACTTTACAGTCAGGAGAAGTAAAATGATGTTCGTTTTTGGCCTAAACCTTGGGCCTGTGAACTTTTGCTCCTGTTGTCTTGGTTCTTTGTGGCCATCAGGTGAATAATCCACTGGCTTCTCTACTGGTGCAACTCCTAGGGTGACATAATATGGGGAGGGAGAGATGGAGATTTGCCAGAGGAAGGCAGAGCCCAAACCAGCTTAGCCAAACCTTAGCATAGCCACCATTGACCATCTCTAAGAACAGCAGCCTGGCCACCAAGCCCACCCCTGATGAAGAATCACAGTGGTGATTTTAACCCTTGTCCTCTGGAGATGAATAAATAATGGATCCTAGTCCCTCCCTAATTTGTACCTCTTTTTCAAGGTTAGTTCTACTGAATTTAGTTTCATCTTGGGGGAGGGAATAAACACAAAAACATGAAATATTTCATTTTTGGCTTTTTTTTCTGTCTGTGCGGGACTTGAACGCAGGGCCTAGGTGCTGTCCCTGAGCTCTTTTGCTCAAAGCTAATGCTCTACCACTTGAGCCATAGCTCCCTTTCTAATTTTCTAGTGATTAGTTGGAGATAAAAGTCTTTCCTGCTTAGGCTGGCTTTGAACTGAGATCCTCAGATCTCAGCTTCTTAGATAGCTAGGATTATAGACACGAGCCAGTAGCACACAGCTAGTTTTTTTTTAAAAAAAAACAATTTTTAAGTGTTTCCTTTAATGCTTTGGATATAATTTGTTTATCTTATTTTTATATCAATACCTTTTTTCCTTCCTCCCTTCCTTCCTTCCTTCCTCTTTCCTTTCTTCACCCCTCTTTCCCTTGCTTTCTTTCTTCTTTCCTCCCTCTTTCTTTCCTTCCCCTCCTTCTTCCCTCCCTCCCTCCCTCTCTCCTCCTTTTTCCTGCCCTCACTCCTTCCTCTGTCTCTTCTTCTTTACTTCCTTCCCTCCCTTCCATCCTTCTTTCCTTTGTTCTGCTGGTACTAAGGTTCGAACTCAGGGCCTGATGCTTGCTAGCCTGGCACTCTACCACTTGTTCCATGCCTCCAGCAGTCCTGCTTTTTGCTGGTCATGTTGGAGTCTAGCTAATTTTTCTGCCCACACTGGCCTCAAACAGTGACCCTCAGGATTTCAGCTTCTTGAGTAACTAGGATTATAGGCATGAACCATAAGTGCATTTTTCAAAAACTTGAAAAATTTTAATTAACATATAGTAATTACATAGGGTCCAGTATGACATTTCAATACCTGCATAGTGATAATAATCACAATGCGATAATTGGCAAATGGGATCAGCACAATTTTTATTGGTATTATAAATGAAGGGTTTTCCCCCTACATTTACAATTTTGTTGTTGGCATAAGGAGTGTCATTGTATTTTTTAATTAATTTTTTATTGTAAAAATGTTGTACAGAGGGGCTGGGAAGGTGGTTCAGTGGTAGAGCACTTGCCTTGCATGCCTGAGGCCCTGGGTTCAATTCCTCAGCACCACATAAGCAAAAAGAAAAAAGCCGAAAGTGGCGCTGTGGCTCATGTGGTAGAGCTCTAGCCTTGAGCTGAAGAGCTGAGGGACAGCGCCCAGGCCCAGAGTTCAGGCCCCACGACCGGACCCCCCCTCCCCAGAAAAAATGTTGTACAGAGGGATTACAGTTACATGAGTAGGGTAGTGAGTACATTTCATAGGAAGCATTGTTACCTCCTCCTTTATTTTCCCCTTACCATCACTTTCCTTCCCACCTCCCCAACTCCTCCCCCCATATATATTTTTTTTAATATGGAACAGTTCATGAATTTGCATGTCATCTTTGCACAGGGGCCATGCTAATCTTCTCTGTATTGTTCCAGTTTTAGTATATGTGGTGCTGAAGTGAGCACAGAAGTGTCATTGGGTTTTATTTTGTATCCAGTACCCTTGCCAACCTCTCTTAACAATTTGTTTGCTTAAAGTTTCTCTTGGAGTTCAACTACACAACAAGCAGATTTTCTTTCTTCTTTCATCCTTTTTATAATTCATTTGTTTTTGTAAAGCTTGTTTTGGGAAGGCTTTCAAAATTACATGAAAGAAGTTATAGCTTTTGTTCAGTGATGTTTATTTGGCCTTTTCTCTCATTTTTGAACAGTCTTTCCAGAGATTATGTGCATATGTGTACACACGCACGTGCATGAGAGAGCGAGAGAGAGAGAGAGAGAGAGAGAGAGAGAGAGAGAGAGAGAGAGATGCCTGTGCCCTGGGGCTTGAACTCAGTACATGGTGCTGTCCCTGAGCTTTTATGCTCAAGGCTAACACTCTACCACTTGAGCCATGTATCCACTTCTGGCTTTTGGTGGTTAATTGGAGATAAGATTTCCAAGAACTTTCCTGTCTGGGATGGCTTTGAACCCTGATCTTCAGATCTCAGCATCTTGAGCAGCTAGGATTACAGGGATGAGCCACCAAGGCCCAGCTTCTTTTAGGTCTTTTAAATAATAACATTTTTGTTTTACTGATGATTTTTATATTCTTGGTTTTCCATTCTATTGCGTTTATATTTATTTCTCTTTACTTTTAGATTTTATTTTATTTCTGGTAGTACTGGTGTTTGAACTCAAGGCTTCAAGTTTGCTGAGCAAGTTCTCTACTGGAGCTAAACACCAATTTCTTTTGCTTTTAGTTAGTTCTTCAGATAAGGCCTCACATTTTTGCTAGGAGCTGACCTCAGATCTTGCTGAATTCTTCTATCTCCATCTCTTCAGGAGCTGGAATTACAGGTGTACAATACCACAACAGGCCCTTTAGCATTTTCTCTTTTTAGATTAAGTTAACTTTAAATTCATTACATTTTCAATCTTTAAGGAATATATTTAAGTTCTAAAATTACTCCTTAGGTACCATTTTTTAGCAGTACCTTCTCTCTCTCTCTCTCTAGTTTATATATATATATGTGTGTGTGTGTGTGTGTGTGTGTGTGTGTGTGTGT
>NW_012267346.1:5938098-6006231 GCF_000151885.1 Dipodomys ordii
CGGAACCGGCCGGCGCCGCAGCGGGAAGGCGGCCTGAGACGGAGCATCGCGGGGCTCCGGGGCCTCGCACAGCCCGGGGGAGTCCCTGACGCTGTCTGCGGGAAGGACGGGAACCCCGCGTGGCGGACACTGCCGCAGTCCCCGTGCTGACGCGCGCCGTGCCTGCTGGGTCTGCCGCTCGGTGCGCTCTGGGCACCTGGCGCGCCGCGGGGAGCTCGGGCTGCGGGAGCCCAGTGCGGGACTGGCTCAGGAGAGCAGTGTGCGCGCGGGTTCGACCGGGCAGCCAGCAGCAGCGCCCGTAAGGATCGGAGCAGCCATGCTTCCCGGGGTGGGCGTGTTCGGCACCAGCCTCACGGCCCGTGTCATCATCCCGCTGCTGAAAGACGAGGGCTTCGCGGTGAAGGCGCTGTGGGGCCGCACGCAGGAGGAAGCCGAGGAGCTGGCCAAGGAGATGAGCGTCCCCTTCTACACGAGCCGCATTGACGAGGTGCTGCTGCACCAGGACGTGGACTTGGTGTGCATCAACCTGCCGCCGCCCCTCACCAGGCAGATCGCTGTCAAGACCCTGGGTAAGCGACCCCCTCCGCCCCCCACCTCTCCTCCCAGCCTTGTCTCCTTCTCGCCATTTCCACATCCCAGAACCACACACTGCCTCTGCCTTGCCCTGGGGATCTGAGCTCTTACTCCAGGCTTCCTCCTTCCAAGTCCACGGCCTTTGCACATCCTGGCCTCAAGCTGGAGGCGCTTTCCCACAAGTGTGGTGCCAGGTCGCAGGAGGCGTGGAGTCTTGCAGGAGCGCGAACAGGGTGGATTAGATAGATGCTTTGCTTCTGACAGGGAGAGAGAGGTAATGTGGTCCCCAGCTGCGAGTGTGGAAGGCACCCGGAAAATGCCCCCACCAAGGCTGCACGTGTCTTCAGTTTTCCTGGAGGCCGCAGAGGCTGCTTACCACTGTGAGTTAGTTTCTGTGCGATTAGAGTTGTGTCAGTCAGCTGGGGTTGCTTACTCCGCTGGAGGTGGGGATGGCCCTGGGGATGCGTGGGGGGTTGGATGAGAGGTGTCCTGAGTTTATGAAAATGGATGGAAGTTGATGGATGGGTAAAACTAGAGGAATTTAATCTTTGAACTGACTGATTGTCTTCCCACTGATTGATTGTAAATGAGAGCCTCTACGTTTTTAGGGGGTGTTTAAATGGTATGGATGCTTTGTGTTGGAAAAGGCTAGACTCTTTTAGGGGTTTCATTTGGAAGCATGTGGTGGAATTGCCCTAATACCCTTTAGCAAGAGTTTTGAGGTACAGCAGTTGGCAAGCAAGTGGGGGAGGAGGTGATTTTCCTCCCCTCACCCAGGCAATCTGAACTAGTCTCTCTGAGCATCAGCCTGTCTGTTGTGCTGGCAGGAAAGAGAAACACGTGTTTCGCCCATCAGCAGTTCACACACATATCTAGAACAATCCCAGGAAGATTGCTCAGTCTCTACTCTTCTAAGAAAATTAGAGACCTTGAAAGATGGAGGCTTTTTTTTTTTTTCTGGTAAAGGGAGACAAGGCTTCCAGCGAGATGAATGGCAGTATCTGATGGATTTGTAAGGAGGCTAGTCACAGTGGTTATTTTTTTATGTTTATTTTTCTTTAACTTCTGGGCCATGGTCACTTGGGTTCTTGGGCCTTGAACAGAATGTCATTGAGTTCTGGTCAATATTTCTTTTCTGTGTGAAGCATGGGGGATTTTGCTGGGTGGCTAACTCCCTTGTTTATATTGGATCTGTGTACATCTAATAAAGTATAACCAAGCAGTAGTATAAATCTATCTGAGCAATTTGTATAAAACCAGCTCTTCTGGAGCACTGTTTGTGCTGTAAGGCTCAGGACTGGTCCTGTCAAGGAGGCCTCTGGTGGTGACCCAGCCCTGAAGGGCAGACCCACAGAGCAACCCCAGAGCAGAGCAGGGGTGGTTTAGAGAACAAAGTTGTTCTGTGTCCTCACCATCTTTAGCCCTTGGGCTAAGAAACTGTTTGGGGAGTCTGCATTCAAGAGATGTCTCCAGACTCTTGTTTTGTGCTTATTTAAAAAAAAATGCTGTGAGGAGTGGTGTTGTAGCTCAATGGTAGCCGAAGAGTCCTTACCCAGCATGCTCGAGTCTCTGGGTTTCATCCCCAGCCTTGGAAAATTGAGTTTTTCTTCCTTTTTACTGAAAGACTAGTGAGTTACCTCAGCACCAGCCATAAGAGGCATGCTGGGTTTATTTGAGTGAGTATGGCTAACCCCCAGAGGTTTGTATATGTTATCACCTCTTTCCGGCTCTTATCATCTTATTTAAGCTCACCTTTTGCAGATAATTCAAGGTAGTCTGCAGTGATAGATAGTATGGCTTGGATTGCAGTATTGTGGCATCATCGTCCCTGGAAGATTTCTTAGAGCTCTCCATGCTTGTGACCAAGTTCCAGTCCAGTGGGTGTTTTTCACGGTTGGCTTCACAGTCATGGTTAGAGACTCGATACACACAATTCAGGAAGTGAAGTACTCCAAACTGTTATGCTGGCCTGATCCTTGGGTGTTTATAGATATTAGTGTTTGTGTGGAACTAAACCAGCCAATCTTTGAACAGCCCAGGATAACTGTCCTCCTTCTAGCAAAATCTTGGGTGTTGAGTTACTTGCCCAGCTATTGTGATAGATCTCTGGCCCTTGATCCATACTCAGTCTCAGGCTTGTGGAAAGGAGGGCATGGTAGAGGGATTGTACAGGAATGAGTCTTTGTATCCACTGAATCATATACATCTTCCTGTTTGTTTCCAGACATTTCTTTGGAATTCCTACCTCAGAGACCTATGAAAGGCCTACTATATGTGTGTATGTTGAGGGGGGGATGAACCTACTGTGTGGGGGGTGGTCAAGAGCTTTCTGTGTTTAAAGCATTTCATTTTGTGGCTAGACACTAAATAGCCCCACTTAACAAACCAGGCACCTGAGATTGACAGAGTTGAGTTGAGCTGCCCAGGGACACACAGCCTCCAGCATTCAGTTCTTCTTCTCCACCTCCTAAGCTAGGTCCTTTTCTGCAGTTCTGCTGGCCATGTCCTACCCTCCTTCTTATCTGTGCTTCATTTATACCACCCATGGCACTGGTTCTCATACCAGGTCGATGCCATCTTCTGAATTCTTCTGTATCTGTTTCCCCTTCTATGACATCGCTTTCCCCAGATAATTCTACTTAATTTTTGAATTAGGTTTCAAACCATCCCAGCCCCTTACCTGCCTCTGTCCACCCTCCTCATGGCACCAGCAATGTTAGAGAATACAGACTGGATCTTGTCACTGGTTCCTTCCAAGGCTGCCGGTGACTTTCAGGAAAAACAACAACAACAATAACCCCATAAAACTGAAAGACCCTTAACTTCATGGCTTGACAAGAAAGAACTGTCCTCTGGACCTGCCCAGTCTCCTTTCTTGTGGGGGCTTGCCAAGGAAACATAGGCACTGTTCTGCCAAGAGTACCCTTGTCCTTTGTGGTTGCAATCAACAACTGTGGCACCTCCTAAAATGCAGCCCGAGTGAGCATCTCCAGAATCCTTTGTCTTCCTCAGCCCCATTCCCTGTGTTCCCTTGTAGGTTCTCAGCATCCTCCACACCATCTTCTTCTGCATCTATTTGAATATATTTGTTAAAATGTAAATTGTATTTGGTTATTTTGAATAGGTTATATATTCTCACAGTACAAATTCCAAATACTATACGTCTACAGTGAAGAGTAAATGTCGCCTGTAGAAGCAATCATGTTTGTTTGTTTTCCTCCTTTTTGGCAGGACTGGGTTTTGAACTTAGGGTTTCACAGGTGTTGAGCAGCTAGTGTCTTTTTGTGTTGGTTATTTTCAAGCCAGGTTCATGCTTTGAGCCCTGACTGGCCTAGACTGTGAGCTTCCTATTTATGCTTCCTTTTCCTGGCTGGAATGTCAATGTTACTTTAAAATATCTCCTGTTCAAGGTTTTTCTAGGTATACAATGGCAAATACATGTGTAAAAAAATTTGAACCCTTCTTTCCATAATCAATAATGTTCCATTGACAGTGTTCTTCTGAGCTTTGCTTTTGTCATGCAATGTTATCTTGAATAGATACACAAACGTATAGCCTTGAAGAAGTCATTTAATATCTAAAATTTAGATAGATAATGCCTGTATGCACACACACATTCAGTTGGCACTCCATATTTGTGGGTTCCACATCTGCAGGTTCAACCAACCGTACATCAAAAATGCTTGAAATAGTTATCTTTTCTGGGCATGTGCAAACTTTTCTCCTGTTGTTATCCCCTAAAGAAGACACTAGGATTAGAGTCTATGTAGCATTGCATTGCATTAATAGTGTAAGTAATCTAGAGAGGATTTAAGGTTGTTGTGGGAGGATATGTGTGGGTTATGTTCAAACACTATGTGATTTATATAAGGGACCTGAGCATCCATAGACTGTTACTCTTGGTAGTCCTGGAAACAATTCCTGCAGATGCTGAGGAAAAACTAAATACTCATAGACACACATAGATATGTGTGTCTCTATATATAGACACACATATGTATGTATATATGTATACATATTAGAATTTTAAAAGTATTCCTGTTCCTATTTTTGGCCATATAGTATCTTATCATATAGGTAAGTCAACATTTATTTCATAGTTCCCTATTATTCAGCAACCCTATTAAAGTTGCTTCCACTCAGTACTGGGACTTGAACTCAGGGCCTTGAGCTTTCGTTTGGCTTTTTCACTCAAGACTGGTGACTACCACTTAAGCCACACCTCCACTTCTGCCTTTTTCTGCTTGTTAATTGGAGATAAGAGTCTTAGGGACTTTTCTGCCCAGGCTGGCTTTGAACTATGATTCTCAGATGTCAGCCTCCTGAGTAGCTAGGATTTACAGGGGTGAGTCACAAGCACTGGGCTCTTTTCATCCTTTTGCCTCTGCAAACATGAAATGAAGAAAAGCCTGTGTCATTTTTTTTGGCGGGGGTGGGGGGATGGGATGGGTATGGGGGTGGGGGGGGCGGCGGGGCGGCATCGGCATCGGGGTCATCGGGGTCCGTTGTCAGGCTTGAACTCTGGGCCTGGGCACTGTTCCTCAGCTCTTGAGCTCAAGGCTAGTACTCTACCTCTTGAGCCACAGTGCCACTTCTGGCTTTTTCTACTTACGTAGTGCTAAGGAATCGAACCCAGGGCGTCATGCATGCAAGGCAAGCACTCTACCACTGAGCCACCTTCCCAGCCTAGTCTGTGTCATTTTGCACACTACTCTGAAGGACAAACGCATGAATGGAGGGCTGGTCAGAGAGTATGGGTTTATTTCATTCAGGATGTTTCCGAATTAACCTGTAGCTAAAACAACCTTATGTTTGGGCACTGTCCCTATGTGCCCTCCCTGCAAGGCCTTTGACTGCCACGTGCCTGGAGTAAAGATGCTTTTGCTCATGTTGTGTGGCTCAGAACTCAGGCCACCACCCCACCTCTCCTAGGCCAGCCATAGGCCAGTCAAAACTTGTCATGGCCCCCTCTACCTAAGTCATGCAGTTAGCTGTACAGTTGCCTGTCATGATCCTTGTTTCAGTCTGTTCTCTATACAATGGAAAAAAAAAAAAACATGTATGCCTCACATACCACCTCCCCGCCATTGCTCTGTTTTCTGTGGTTCCTCGTGCTCTTGGCTAATACCAAGCTCCATACCATGATCTGTTTGGCCTGAAAAGACCCCACTTTGCCCGATCCTGAGTAGCTCTATCCCATCTGGGTTACTGTTCTGAGATACCACTCCTACTTGGCTGACCTCTGGGCCTTCACGTTGCCTCTTGCCTTTGTCCTTGTCCCTTACTTCTTTGACTGGTAGCTGTTTCTCACTGTCCAGTTCTACCGTCACTGTTACCTTGGGGGAAGAGTGCACCCAATCTCGGGCCTGTTTGTTGTTCTCTGTCCTTGGAAGCATGCTCATAGTTTGGGAGGATTCTCCCCCTGCCCTCCCCCCCCCTGCCCCGCCCCACTTGTGTGGCTCACAGTTTGGGAGTTTTTTGTTGTTCATTTTCACTTGTGTGGTTGTGTCTCCTTAGATGCTATTTGTTCCCCCTCCCCCCAGCTGGAAGGGGAATGCTTTGAGGGTTGAGCCCTTGTCTGTTTTTGCTCCCCAGGGAATCTTATCTTCCCTACACAGTGCCAGACACCTAGTCATCTAGTAGACAGGCTATAAATATTTGTTGAGTGATGAGCGAGTGCAGGGTACATTCTCATTGTGTGAACATACGTGTGTGTGAAGAAACAAGGCTTTAAACAGGATGTGTCCATCAATGCACAATGTTTTTGTGTTGTATGCACTAGCCTGCCACCTTTTCAGCTTTAACGTATAGCTACATCCCCTGGAGAGCTCTTTAAAATGCAGATTCCTAACCGGACATAGTAATTCCTGCCTGTAGTCCTAGCCACTCAGGAAGTAAAGAGTAAGGGGATTGCAGGCTCAGTCCCCGCAGAAAGGGAGAACCTATCTCAACAAATAAACTGGATGTGGTAGGGCACACCTGTAATCTCAACTAGGTGAGAGGCTTAAGCAGGAGAAGCTTAGTCCAAGATTGGCTCTGGGGAAGGAAAAAAAAGTGAGACCCTATGGGAAAAACAACCAGAAAAGAAAAAGCCTGGATTTGTTCAAGTGGTAGGGCCTCTGCCTAGCGAACAGGGGGCTGTGACTTTAAACCCTAGTATTATTGATGGAAAAAAAATGGAGATTCTGGGTGCAACCTGAGAGATACACTTTCTGTCTAGCTCTCAGCCAGTGTGGGTGGTGGAATGATGGAATGACCAGACAGTAGAGCTGAGATAGCTTTCTGCTCTTAAGACAGGATAGTGTCTTACCTAAAATGTGCCCAGGTCAGTTTTCATGATCCTCATTCTGGTTTTGGAGTCGGCTATGGACTGTGGGTGGAGTCCCTGTGGGGTGGGTGCTACGTGAGGCTGCAAGCCTTCGTAGAACCCTGTTCTCCGTGCACATTTACCTGCTGCAGCTTGTTTGGCTTTTATTAGCCAAGGGCCTGGTCAGCCTGCTGCCCATTTGTTCTATTTCACAGCAGCTGAGTTGCTCCGCACAGAAGCAGGGGTTTGGGACAGGGGACCGAGGGCTGAGGGTTGGGAGATTTCCACTTCACAGGCTGTCAGTGTCACACAGCAGACAGCCACAGAGGGGGTAGTTGGACTTGTTGGGAACCTTTCTAAAATCCTAGCACACCTTGCTTTTCCAGTTCTTCCTGGACGTTGGTTTTGGATCTCTTCCTATCTTAATACTGTGTGCACGGAAGATGATTATGCTTCTCCTGCGGTTCCCGCCCCTGGACACTGGAGGAAAGGATTTCAGTCTATCCATTGCTGTGGAGTTGAGGAAGTCCTTGGATATTTAGCTGCCCTGGACCAGTTTCTAGCTGATTTTTATAACTAACCTTGTGTGTTCTCATGGCTCTGCCTAAGAAAAAAAAAAAAAGTCCTGTTGAGTTTGGTGTCATTCTGCTGAAAGTAAAGTGATGCCTCTTTTTCATAATCGTTTCATGTAGAAGCTGGCCCATCAGGCTTCAGAAGGCCCGAGGGGCCACGGCAGAGGGTGTGTGGGAGTCGCACAGCCTGGGTGGGATCCTGACCTTCCCCGTGTAGCCAAGGACCCTTTAGTTAACTCTTCTGAGCTTCAGGTTGTTACTTGTTCATTGAGTTTTCAGTCTATTCCCAGTACTGGGCTTGAACTCAGGGCTTTGATGCTCTACCACTTGAGACACAGCCCTACTTCTGGCCTTTTTTTTTTTTTTTTTTTGGTTTATTGGAGATAAGACTCTCATGGACATTTCTCTCTGGGCTGATTTTGAACCCAAATCCTCATACTCAGCCTCCAAAGGAGCTAGGATTACCGACATGAGCCACCAACACCTGGCTTGAACTTCAATTTCTATAGCTTTAGAGACAATAGAAGAACCTAGCTCAAAAAGCCGTTGGCCTAAATAAGCTTTTGTCTGCCATGTAGCCAGTTCCTATCTAAAACTGTACTATGTGAAATGGTAGCCATTAGCTACATGGGGCTCTTTAAATTTACATAAACTAAAACTACGATGAAAAAGTGAGTTCCTCGGTTGCCCTGGACACAATTGCAAGTGCTACTCTCAAAACTGGGGTGGGGGAGTAGTACTGATGTGAGCAGTCAGCTCATTTGTGCTTGATCTAAACATGAACTTTTGTATTTCATTTACTCTAAGGGAGCGAATGGGGAATCTAGCTGTTGGGATATTGGGGTCTCAGACTCATCAATAGAAGTTTAAAGGTGTGGATATGGCCTTCTCAATGTATTAGTATTAATTTTTGTGCTGGTACTGAGGTTTGAACTAGGGGTCCGGATACTGTCTCTTAGCTATATTTCTCAAAGCTGGTACTCTACCATTTGTGCTATAGTTCTTCTTCTGGCTTTTTTTTTTTTTTTTTGGTAATGGCTCACACCTGTAATCCTAGCTACTCAGAAGGCTGAGATCTGGGGATTGTGGTTTAAAGCCAGCCCAGGCAGGAAAGTCTGTGAGATTATTTTCTCCAATTAACCAGAAAACTGGAAGTGACACTGTGGCTCAAAGCAGTAGAGCACTAGACTTGAGCAAAAGAGCTCAAGGACAGTGCCCAGGACCTGAGTTCAAGCCCTATGGCTTTTACTTTTCCTTCCTGGGTTGGATTCTCAGATCTCAACCCCCTGAGTAGCTAGATAACAGGTATGAGCTACCAGCATCCAGATGGTGGACTGTGTTATTAATAAGGAGAAATGCTATGGAAGTGTCCTGCATTCTTCCTGAGATGTTAGGAACAAACAAATAGACACTCTGTGCTTTCTGCTCCATCCCTTAATTTTCTTACAATACTTGAGATGTATGATTGTATTTTTGAATGATCTGTCCATCCACAGGCTTCCTTGCAGGAATTCTGCAGTGATGCCCTCAGCAACCTTGTGAGGGATTGGCTTTTTTTGGTCAATATCCAGTAGAAACACAGAGAAACAAAGGGACATAACAGGATGCTATCCAGGAACAAGGGGAAGAATTCTGACTTCTCAGCAAGGTTATTCTGTATGTACTACCAACATATGCTACAGCTCTCAGGGAAATGAGCACCCTGACTTTACCCTTCACCCCCATCCTTCCCTTCATGAGGGGAAAGACAAAATAAACATCAGAGCATGAAGCTTTGACTATGAGTCTTTTGCTACTTATTATTGCTTTTCTCCCATTGAGTCTCATTAACTCTGTGAAAGCAATATCCATTTGTGGGAGTGTTCCTTAGGGAACCAGGACTGCTAGATTCCAGCTTTTTGTGGCTTGGAAGGAGAGGGGAGTGTGAGTGTGTGTGTGTGTGTTTGTGTGAGGGTGAGCCAGTATGAGCATACATGTGCCAGAGTGTGCTTTTCCCGAATGACTCTTGACTCCTGTCAAGGGCAAGGTACTGATTTCGGATCTCTTGTTATTTAAATGTGTCCCTGGGAGCTTCTGCTCTTCTCCCACATGAATATGAATAATCAGAAGTGGGTGGTGGAAAATGAGACGTGTTCCCCTGCTCTGTCTCCCTCCCCTTCCCAATAGAGCTGGGCATGGAGGAGGCAGAAAAATGTAGGAGGGGGAGGGAATGCCACATGGTTTTGTTTGTCTGCTCTCTCCAGTACTACCCACATGGGATATTTGTTTACACCCCAAGATGCTGTTCTCACAGAGTCCCGGGGGACACGTTTGGAGCCCTGAGGGATGCAGCCTGTCTGATTTTATATGCAGAGTCTTTCACAGATTCAGAGCACAGAGGCAGTCTGGCTTTCTCCTGGGTACCACAATGCTACATTTGTCTGTGGAAGTGAGATTTAGTGACTCGAGACTCAACTCGTTCTTGCCTGAAGGCAGCTGCTTCCCACCCACAGTGTGTGTGTGTGTGTGTGTGTGTGTGTGTGTGTGTGTGTGTCTTGGGGGCATTCCAGGAGGGATGTCTCTCCAGAGCTGTTCAAGTGCCTTCCTTTTTCCAGCCCTCAGATACAGACAGCATTATGTTAATGTGTGTGGTCACATTCAGGTACTAGGAAGGCCGATAGCAACAGCTGCATTCTGCAGAATTAGTCAGTAGGGCTACTTAACATTTTCCAACCTCTATATTCCCCACACATTTTCTGAGTGCCTACAAAGTATAAGATATCCTTCTATGTCAGAGAAGGTCAGGTGAGGTGCGGTCAAAGCACAAAAGATTATATATATATATATATATATATATATATACACACACATATATATATATACACATATATATATTTATATACTTCTCCAGGGTTTATAATCTATCCAGACTGCTCATTTTTGAAAAGAGACGTTAGCATTTTAAGGAGTTTTTTCAAAGCACAGGTGTGAGGTCAGCCATGGTACAAGTGTGTTATATCTCACGGATGGCCTCCCAGGTAGACATTGGGCCTCTTCCTTTTACAAGTAAGAACCTCAACTGTAGAGAGGTTAAATATCACATCATGAATCTGAAAGCATGTCATGTGTGCTCTACACTAACATCTAAGATCTAATAGGTCTTAAAATGGGTTTTCTTTCTTGGGAATAAGGAAAATTATTTTAGGTTTCATAGTTATGTCTCGGGTTGGGGGTGGGTATTTTGTGTTCTGTTAGATTCACACAGCTGAGAAGATACAGAATCAGGATTTAAGGGCTGGGAAGGTGGCTCAATGGTAGAGCACTTGCCTTGCATGCTCGAGGCCCTGGGGTCGATTCCTCAGCACCACATAAGTAAAAAGCTGGAAGTGGTGCTGTGGCTCAAGTGGTAGAGCGCTAGTCTTGAGCTGAAGAGCTGAGGGACAGTGCCCAGGCCCAGAGTTCAGGCCCCACGACTGGACCCCCCAAAAAAAAAAGAATCAGAATTTGACTCAAGTTTGCCTGACTGGAGCACATGCATTTGCCAATATAACAAGCTAACAAATTATTGGTCTAGCCATAGTGGCCATGTAATCTTCATTGACATAGTACCAAAGGGAAAAGGAAAATGGAGCCAGATCTTGTGCTTCAGACTCCACAAATGTATCTAACAGGAAATTGGACAAAATAAGAAAATGTTATTTAATGATCTTCTCTGTTGATTATCACTCATTAAAAAAATTAACTTATTTTTAGCTGGGCGTCGGTGGCTCACTCTGGAAGCAGCTCTGTGGCCCAAAATGTAGAGTGCTCGCCTTGAGCTGAAGAGCTAAGGGACAGCACCCAGGCCCAGAGTTCAAGCACCACAACCAACCAACAAACAACACCTCCCATCCGCCCCCCAAACCCCTTATTTTTGTTTGACAATCCTTGGGCCTTGGGCTTGAACTCACTGCCTGGGCTCTGTCCCTGAGGTCTCTGCCAACCCTCACCTCAAGGCTAGTGCTCTACTGCTTGAACCACAGCTATACTTCTGACTTTTGGGTGGTTAATTGGATATATATCTCACGGACTTTTCTGCCCAGGTTGGCTTCAAACTTTGATCCTTAGATCTGAGCCTCCTAAGTAGCTAGGATTTCAGGTGTGAACCTACTGGGGCCTGGCTGCAGAACTCATTTAAAAAAAAAAAAAGAAGCTAACATAAATGGCCAGCTGTTCTATGGATGATAGAAGTGTGACGTCTTCTTCCTTTTGTTCTGGCCTGTTCTAGAGCAGGTGTGCTGTTCTTTTTTTTTACCTTCAGGGCTCATTAGTGACATGGCCAGTGGCTGCGTTAGTATTGTGGAGGGGAGGGGAATGGTAGCACACACAGCCACAGTTAGGACACACAGCTGTGCTAGAACATGCTGGCAGCTCCCTCCCATGCATGACTGAATTTTGAGATGACCCCAGCCACGGGCCTGTGTATAATTGTCATGCCGCAGTGCCTTATGGACCAGAAGAGGTTCTGAATCCCATGCTGAATTCCTGGATTTGGGAAGCTGTGGCAATTCCACTGGAGGGTCTGGGACCACTGGCTTGCACTGCCAGACCACAGATTCAGTTAATATGATCCCCTGGGGCTTTGTCTCAATAATTTTCCTGACTAGAGATTATGGAAAGCAGAGAATTAGAAGGGAAGAAGCTGGTATGGGATTTGTCTCAGGTGAGAGGCTATGGGAAGGCTATCTTACAGCTGACCACTGACAGTCAAGTCAGGCGCAAACTCAGGGCTCAGGAGAGTGGGCCTCATACCTGTATGCTCATTTAGTCACCTGTGTTTCTCTGATGGGAAGAATGAGGAGGTTGACTTCAAGGAAGCTCTCCCAAGGAAATAACATGAAATAAGTAGTAGGAAAACGTCTACCTGCACAATCATGTTCAGCAAAACCGTATTTGTAATTAGTGAAGCACTCATTATGAGTGCTCCAGCTTCAGTTTCATGAATATGGGAAATACAATCCATTAAATACTAAATATACTCATTGGGATCGTGTCTACAAAGGTTGTAGCAGAGTGGAGCATTTGCTCATAATGATAAGAAAAGAAAAAGGATGTACATGTGTTTCTGTGTTATATTGATAGCTTTAACACACACACACACACACACACACACACACCCATACACCCATTCATCCTTGCCCCAAATATGAAGCTTGTAAGGCAATAAGCCCAAATTCTAGTGAAATTGTAAAATACTGGATTTTTTTCTTCTTTACAGTTTCCGTCTTAAAAATGTGGTCCCAATGGGGAAGATATATTTCTTTTTCAAAAGATAGATTGGAGAATGTAGCTTAGTGGTAGAGCGCTTGCTTGACTGGCATGCATGAAGGCCTGAGAGGGAGAGGAAAAGGAAGAGAGAGAAAGAAAATAATATGGGAAATGTAGCATGATTGGATGACTCTTTCACCCTGTGGTCTTTTGGGCCCAGAATGGCTGTCCCCAAGTGTGTTCCTGTGTTTGGTGAAGGAAAAATGTATTCCATGTTGACCAAAAGGAAAAGGGAACTTTCTAGAAGGAAGGAGGTAAGTCCAATGTTAAGGGCTTTGCTACTGTTTAGGTGAATAAATGGACATGACCCATATATACAGAGAAGTCATAGGCACCTGGCTATAGGGAAATTTATTTATAATCTTAATTTTGTATGGCTTAAGTTCAAACACTGCTGGAAACAGCTCATCTTTCCTCTGCCGCCTAAACTTGACTCCAGGTGATGGGAAACAAAACTCTTGATGACTTTGACAGTTCCAACCACATTTCCAAGGTTTATTTCCCTCTTTCTTTGCAGGAAAGTTTCTTTTGAATCAGACTTACCTTCTTATAAGTCAATTGTTTTTGGGGTGGGGGGTCCGGTCGTGGGGCCTGAACTCTGGGCCTGGGCGCTGTCCCTCAGCTCTTCAGCTCAAGGTTAGCGCTCTACCACTTGAGCCACAGCGCTACTTCTGGCTTTTTTCTTTTTGCTTATGTGGTGCTGGGGAATCGAACCCAGAGCCTCATGCATGCAAAGCAAGCACTCTACCACTGAGCTACCCTCCCAGCCCTGGACTATTTTTAACTGCTGTTTTATTGTCTTGGCTGTCAGATAGTTGATTAGCTTGGCTGCTGCTTTGCTGGTTTTTTCCCCCCATCCTAATCAGTTATACAAACACAATTCTGCTGTCTATTAGGTGGCTATCATCCTTTTATCTGCCAGGGTGGAGATGAATTCCCCAGGGGCAAAGTAACTTGGCTGAGGAGGTGTGGGAAAGCTGCTTGTCAGTAGAATATGTTTGTATGTATGTGCATATATGCACATGTGTGCACATGTGCGTGTGTCTATTTCATATGAATGCTTAAATAAGGGTGTATAGATGGGTACCTAAGTACCTGCCCCAATGTGCTATGCCCTTGGTGATGTTTAAATTCCTTAAATGACACTGCCTAGGATCTGTATGGGTAGCTGTTTTCTACCAAATATCAAACCAGATATTTACTGGGGTTTTGTATAATTTCTGGGCACTAGTCCATCAGCCAGGTGGGTGATTAGGGTTAACTTCTGCAGGCGCCCCATTAGCTAGTTGTGCTCCACTGAACTAAAGAAAGAATAGCAGTCCAGTGCTGATCAGCTTCTTAAACAACCAGCTCCAGTGAGACTTTGTGCTGTGGATGGTGTGTAGGAGGCCACTGAGAGGGAGGTGAGAGGAAAATAATACCCATGTCAAGCTTGAGTAATTGAGCCACTTTGCACGTGGGCACGCCTGCTGCAGCCGGGCTCCTTGGGCATGTAATCGCCCCTCCTCCACGGGCTAATAGTGGCCGTGGGCAGAAAGCCTGTCCTTAACAATTATAACCTTGACAGGAATTAGTTGGCTTCGCTGAGCCAGTAAAAAGCAAATCCAGAAGGGGGTCTTGGAAGGAAAAGGAAACCTGTTTACTTGTCTCATCTTTTCTTCCTGCTACCTACTCAGATTAAAAAAAAACAGCAACAAAAAAATCTGAGCCATATGGCCACCCAGAGAAGGCACAATATCTGCTTGTCCCTTCCAAAGAAGTTATGTAACCCAAACCACAGGATCAGCAGAAAATAAAGGAGCGAATGGAGGCCTGGCCGCATCCACAAAGGGATGCTTTTGGGTCATCCTGTGCCAGGGGTGGTACAACCTTTCCCAGCACCAGCTCTACACTGGGTTGCAGTGTTTGGCAGTCCTTATAAATGAGAAGCCAAGCTTAACGGAGTAGTCATTTTTATTTATAGAGTATCCTGTTGTGTTTTTTTTTTTTGTCCCTAAGCTCTTCAGCTCAAGGTGACTGCTCTATCACTTGAGCCACAGTGCCACTTCCAGTTTTCTGGCGGTTAATTGAAGATAAGACTTTCCTGTCTGGGCTGACTTTGAACCCATCCTCAGATCTCAGCCTCCTGAGTAGCTAGGATTACAGGTGTGAGCCACCGGCACCCGGCTTCTGTTGGTCCTTTCTCCAAGCAGTAAGGTGACACTTGGTATGATAACAATGTCCCACCTTGGCTAGGTGTTGGGTGACCCAGGTTTCATTTAAAATTTGATGATAGTAAACTGAATCTGATTTTTTTCTCCTTAAAACCTTTTTAGGGAGAGAGGAAACGTAGGTAGGAAGGACACTGATTTTCACACTTAACTCACTGTCTTACCTCATACAAGACTTTCAAGTTGGCTGTCCTTGGTTCCTCTTATAAGTGAAGAGTTCATAGCCATCCAGACATGGTGGTGCATACCTGTAATCAAGTTCCCAAGTAGGTGCAGATAGGAGAAAGATTGAGGTTGAAGGCTGGCCTGGGGAAAAAAAGTAGAAGACCCTGTGTGAAAAACAAACTACAAAAAGGACAAGGACTTGGCATGCGGCTCAAGTGGTAAGGTGCTTTTGCAGTCCTGAGTTCAAAACCCCAGCAGTACAACAAAACCTCACAAATGAAGGTTCTATTTAAAATGGCCCTCACAAATGCCTGCTGTCAGGAACACCTGAGGAGGCTCCACCTATTCAGATGCCCAGGCCAACCCCATCAGTGCCATCCATGCAGAGCACCCAGATGTTTTGTTCACATGAAGAATGTGGTTCTGTAGGTCTGGGGGGGGGCCCTTCGCTCCATATGTCTAGAAAGCTTTCCCGGGCATTCTGGCACTGCATGGCCCAAGCACAGAGGAATAGGCTTAGAATCTAAGCTTCAGGGAATCAACTAACCAGTACATGTGGCACGAGGGACTGGGCTTCTGGTACAGGGGTGCAGTTTTTGCCTATCTGTGGAAGGCCCTGGGTTTGAGCCCTAGAATCTTACAGAAAAAGTAAGTGGCACACACAACTTCTTACAGGAATGAGCACCGAAGAAAGAACAGTTATTTCTGACAAATGAACTCAGGGTGGCTGCATGAAGGAGGTGACCCTTGAGGAGGGTTATCAGTCAAGAAAACTGTGTTTCTCTAGAGAAACAGAACACAGGGATCTCTCTCTTTCCCTCTCTCATACATACATACATATATATATATATATATATATACTTATGTAATATATAGATATAATAATATATATAATAAAGATATATAATATATAGCTATATAATATTAATATAATATATAATACATGATATAGGTATATCTAATATGATATCATATAACATATGCTATATATGGTGAGAAAGAATATATACATATATGTATATATTCCTGTGTGTGTATATGTATGTATGCATGTGCATGTGTATATGTATACACATATATACATATATATGTATATATGTGTGTGAGAGAAAACAAGTGAGTAAGCTTGTGAGTGAACAGCTAGAGACCTGGGGGAAGAGTTGATGTTGTAGTTCAAGTTCATAGCCAGTCTGCTGGCTGAATTCCTCTTCTTCAGGGGCAATTAGTCTTTTTTTTTTTTTTTAATTAAGGTCTTTAACTGATTGGATGTGGTTCACTTCTATGGTACAGACTTCATTCAGTCTTATTAATTTGAATATTAACCTTTTAAAAAATTAAAATAGAGTTTACTAGCTTTTCTTTTAATATAAATATAAGGAAGAAAAACCACATTAAATGGCAGCATTCTTTTCAAAATAAAAGTTCAGTCAATCCTTGAATTTCCAAGTTCTGAACTCCATATACAATGTTTATTTTTTGAGGTGGTAGACTGTAATATTTCACACAATATTTCATTCATGTCTCTTGTTTTTCCTTCTCTGGGGCTTGAACTCTGAGCCTGGGCACTTTTCCCTGAGCTTCTTTTGCTCAAGGCTAGTGCTTGGCTATTTGAGCCATAGTGCCAATTCTGGCTGATTGATTAGATATGAGATATAAGACATAATCTGATTGATTAGAGTTAAGAGTCTGCTTTGATTGATTAGAGGTAAGGGTCCTGCCTTAGTTGGCTTCGAGTCTGATCCTTAGATCTCAGCCTCCGGAGTAGCTAGGATTATAGGTTCAAGTCACCTGTGCCTGCCTTGTCTCTGTCTTTTTTTTTTTTTTGTTGTTGTTGTAGGGCTTGAACTCTGGGCCTGGGTGCTGTCCCTCAGCTCTTCAGCTCAAAGCTAACACTCTACCACTTGAGCCACAGTGCCACTTCCAATTTTCTGGTGGTTAATTGGAGATAAGAGTCTCATGGACTTTCCTGTTTGGACTGGCTTTGAACCTTGATCCTCAGATCTCAGCCTCCTGCGTAGCTAGGATTACAGCTATGAGCCACCAGCACCCAGCTTCTCTGTCCTGTTAAAGTCATGGAATATGCTGTGAAGCATCGCTGTACTGAGAAAAAAAGTATTCTTGGCCAGATTCCTAAGATTACATTTGAGAAGACAGATTTCACATAGTTGAGAAACCTATTTTTCTTCACTATTTCAAACTTAAGCGGCACTTGCTATATCAATCTAAAATTATTTATTCCTTGCCCTTTAAAGTAAGGGTACCCTAGGTACCTTTAAATTCCCTTTTAAGAAGGACTTAAATGGGACATTACAGTGGATTTAACCCTGGATTTTGAAAAGCACTTTCATTTCATCTGTAGCTATTGGGATCATCTCCTTTTCATTCATAACATGTGAATTAACACTGCTCCTCATAATCATCCTTTACCAAATCTAGAGGAAAGAAGTTTAGGTGAGCAAAGCAAATGGACTCCAGTCCTACACAGAACTACTTTAAAAACAGAGATACAAGGGAGCCCAAAAGTCTTAATGGAAGTTTGAGCTTTGATTGCTGTTAAAAGACAACATCATTTTGGAAATTAAATTATGTGTCTTTTAATTTTGCCAATCTGGAATATTAGGCTCTAATTTTAATTTATTTCAGACAAATGTTACTAATTTTTAAAATATTAATCTTAAATTTTTTTATATTATAAAGGTGATGTACAGAGGGGTTATAGTTACCTAAGTTGGGTAAAGAGTATATTTCTTTTTGGACAATGTCACCACCCCTTCCCTTGCTCTCTCCTAGTTTTTCCCCTCCCATCCCCATGAATATTAATCTTAGTACTTTTTTATTGTGAAAATACCATACAGAGGGGTTACAATTACATGAGCAAGGTAATGAGTATATTTCTTATCAAGCATTGTTGCCTCCTCCTTTGTTTCCCCTTCCCATCCCTTCCCATCTCCCCTTCCCCCCAGTGCCAAAGTTGTAAAGTTCATTTTCAACATAACATCTTGTACATCTCATTGTTGCAATGGGTCCACCTGTATCCCTATTTAAACAATTTGTTTTTTCCCTTCCCCTCTGCAAATTATATCAAATACAGTGAAAACATGGGTTATACTGTGGGGGAAGGACATACAAAGCAACAAAGAAATATCTTATGAGTATATTAGACACAATAGCAAGGAAGAAAAAAGTTTGAGTCCTTATCTTGGAGTTCATTTTGCTTAACATCAACTTAGCTGACCTTTTCCGCTTGGCTCAGACATACACTAGTTATTGCAAATTAGGGAAACCATGGGACTTATGTTTCTTTGGGCCTGGCTTACTTCACTTAATATAATTTTTTCCAAGTTTTTCCATTTCCTAACAAATGGGGCAATGTCATTCTTTCTGATGGAGGCTTAGAATTCCATTGTGTGTATATGCCACATTTTCTTGATCCATTCATCTACTAAAGATCAATAGAAAGCCCACGGATTGGGAGATCTTCACTAGCCATACAACCGACAAGGCGAGTGGGGTAGGTCGGGGGAGGTAGCCATTTATATTTTATTGTTTATTCTTCATTCATATTCAGTTCCTTCAGCAGTCATTTACTACCCCTCAACATGGCATATATTTCCCTCTCTCCTGTGAAGGAAGGTGGGCATCTCTGAGTTATGTTGGGTTACTGTGTGTCCCCACAGGTGACAGTAATGCTGGCTGACTCTTCTCTTGGTAGTGTGCCTATTGTCAGTTTATTAAGCAGATGGGCGCCTTCAGCTAGAGAGGGAGAGTTTGGGGGCCCCCACAGTGGCTTGTCCAGTTTGACTCAGGACCTGAGGGAGTCAGAACTCAACTTCTGAGGAGGGAAGACTATGGTGAGGGAGAGTGGACCCCAAGATACACCAGATAAGGAGGAGAAGGGCTTGTAAAACTTGCTGACAGGAAACGGCTGCTGGAGGAGACATGGGCAACGGTGGGGGCAGTGGTGCCACGCTCCTGGGGGTGGGTAGAGGGTGTGAATTGCTGCTGGTGGATGCCCAAGCTTGCTAGTGGGAGGAGGGTGTGATCACAGTGACAGGGTGATGCTGGATGCGTCCCAGCTGTGGTAGATGATGTGGGTGCCTGGATGCAGAATGGGAGCTCTGTATAGGACTGGGCCTGGACCTAAGTATGTTCCATCTCTTCTGAAACCAGTGCCCTCCTTCCTCCCCAGCGGCTCTGGCTCAATGACACGGCCGATGGGGAGCTGTTCTTGATTGTCACCAGAGCCATGGCACTTTACCTAGGACCCACCATATGCAAAACACTGCCTCATGGGATGAAAAATAGATTCAAAACCTGGCTCCTGCTTGTAAGGAGTCCAGTTGGGAGATTTAAAAAAAAAATAGATATCACACTTTAACCCACGCCAACGGATGAAGCTATGTCTCAGTCTATTTTGTGATTCAGTAACAGAATGGCGGACCTGGGGAATTTTTAACAGGTAGAACCTTATTTCCCACAGTTCTGGAGGGATGAGAAGGCCAAGGTCAAGGCTCTAGCATCTGCTGGGTGGTGAGGGCCGTCTGTCCTCACATGAGGGGGGAGGAAGGGCTTGCAGGATGAATGCTGTGTCCTCACGTGGCAGCGGAATAGAAGAGAGTGGACCTTCTACTCCCAAGCCCATTTTATGGTATTAATACACTCATGGGGGCGAAGCCTTTAAGACCCAAATACCTCTCCATGTCCCAACACTATTGTATGGGACATGGGGTTCCCAGCGCATGAATTTTAGGTGGAACAAGAACATTCAAATCGCCTGTCATCCTAGCTACTCAAGAGGCTGAGATCTGAGGATCGCAGTTCAAAGCCAGCCCAGGCAGGAAAGTCCGTGAGACTCTTATCTCCAATAAACCACTCGAAAACCGGAAGTGGCGCTGTGGCTCAAGCAGTAGAGCACTCGCCTTGAGCTGAAGAGCTGAGGGACAGCGCCCAGGCCCAGAGTTCAAGCCCCATGACTGACCAAAAAAAAAAAAAAGAACATTCAAATCATGTCAAGATAGCACATAAGTCCTGGGTCCTTCCTGCATATCCCTTTCTTTTTCCTGTCTACCTGCCATGGATAAATAGCACTGGTCTAATCTCATCATGTTCTCATCATGACTGTCCTTCATGCTTTTCTTATAAGTACATCATCACTTCCTTAAAATTCTCTCTTGCTCTTTCTTTCACTCTCTCAATTTAAGTAGTTGTACAAAGGGATTTCTAGTTCAACATGTCAGCTTATGAGTACAATGCATCCTGATCAGTGTCATCCCTTCCATCCTTCCCCATCGCTCCCAATCCCAACTATCCCCTCAGGTTACCTCTTATAACGTCATTTCTTTTTTTTTGGTCCGGTTGTGGGATCTGAACTCTGGGCCTGAGCACTGTCCCTCAGCCCTTCAGCTCAAGGCTAGTGCTCTACCACTTGAGCCACAGCGCCACTTCCGGCTTTTTTGTTTTTGCTTATGTGGTGCTGAGGAATTGAACCCAGGGCCTCAGGCATGCAAGGCAAGCGCTCTACCACTGAGCCAACTTCCCAGCCCCATCATTTCTTATAAGAAGTCTAACAGAAGTGCTTTCTCATTTCCCTCTCCTTTTACCTGAGCGGGAAATGAGATTACCCCCCCCTTCCCCCACCCCTCAACTCGACTGACTTTAATGATGGCAATGATCACATCATCCTCAGGGAGCACCTTCATATCATCTCATTTTTTGTTCTTCCAATACCCTTTAATGAAGGCATTAGTACCATTTTGTAGCAGAACTGGAATTGAGAGAGTGGGTCAGGCGTGAAAGGTCACACAGCTAAAGAAGCTGAGACTGAAGTTGAGGTCACTGTGGCTCCTCCATGCAGAGTCACCTGATGAGTTCATTGGGAAGTGGTGTTAATTGCATTCAGTTCAAAGGCGTTTAGAAATGAGTTGTAAGATGATGTGTAACACAGAGGGGCTTAGAAGATATGAATGATGGAAATAAGGTCATAGGGTCTGGGTATAATGAGCTAAGTCTGGATTTTAATTGTTCTGAGTTCAAGCATCCTTTGGATGGAGTTGAAAGCTCTACATTTGCAGGATGGGCTAGGCTGATCAGAAGAAGCAAAGCAACCATTTTTGACCCAAGGACTCTAGACAGAGTGCTTGCAGTCCTATTGGATACCTCTGCTCTTGCCTTGAGAGAAGACACTTCTTGGATTCAACTACAGACTGAAACTCAATCAGCCCAAGAAAATAATCAAGAACTGAGCCAGTCAAGACCTCCATGTTCATTCATCTTGCAACAACAGATCCCTAGCCACTTTCAAAGAACAGTGATGGAGCCCAGTTTAGAACTACACTGAGGATGACTGGCCTCTTCTGGATTTTATCTTGCTGCAGGAATTTGTTACAGTGGCTGATAGTACTCAGTGGGAAATACCTGAGCTCCATCAATAATGAATGATGTTCTTGGCCTAGGAGGAGAGGCACCACTTATTCAGACCAGCCTCTAGTCCCAACTCTATCATTTATTTCCTGGGCATGTGACTTTTTATCTAAGTCAATGTTTCCTCCCTCCTCCTCCTCTCTCCTCCCTTACTCTCTCTTCTTCTCCCTACCCCCCTTTCTTTTTTTTCTGGTACTGGGATTGAAATTTGGGGTCTTGCCCTTTCTTGTCTATGTTATGCTGGACCTCTACCATTTGAGTCATCCCTCCAGCCTGGCTTTTGCTGGGTGTTTGGAGCTAGAGTCTTGTAGACTTTTGTTTTTTTTGGTCCGGTTGTGGGGCCTGAACTCTGGGCCTGGGCGCTGTCCCTCAGCTCTTCAGCTCAAGGCTAGCGCTCTACCACTTGAGCCACAGTGCCACTTCCGGCTTATTTCTTTTTGCTTATGTGGTGCTGAGGAATCGAACCCAGGGCCTCACACATGCAAGGCAAGCACTCTACCTCTGAGCCACCTTCCCAGCCCTCTTGTAGACTTTTCTGCTTGTGTTGGCCTCAGACTTCTAGCTTCAGATCTCAGCCTCCCGAGTAGCTAGGATTCCAGATGAGCCAGCATCACTCAGCAGGTGAATCTGAGCACCACTTCACAAGAAAGTGCTCCTGTGGGGTTGGGGAAGCCAATTTCTTTGCTTGTATCTTTGCTTGTTTCAGGTTAATTTATCATTGCCTCAATGTTTATTAAGTATCATCCATCTATCTATCTATCTATCTATCTATCTATCTATCTATCTATCTATCTATCTATCTATCTATCTATCTATCTATCTGTAGAGCATATTTTTGGATGTCATAGAACTTTCTAGCTGCCATTGCTCCATTTTAGACTCTGGAAATTTCCAGAAAGTCCAGGTCACTGCTCAAATTCCTGGCAGGTTCCCCTTTGCTTCTGGCAAAGCCTGACTCAGGATCAGCAGGAGGGAATGTGACTGGGAATGACAGGGAAGGTTATGGGCCCATGGCTGTCTTGGCCACTCTTCTGTGCTGGGCACTTGGGGCTTTGCTCTGCAGAGCTGCGGCCAGAGGCAAGGTTGTCCATGTGGCTTTTGTGCACAAGAGGAGAGCTCCATCTTTGCTTTTCCCCATGTGGGCTACTAAGTGCCTTGTTGTTTAGGGGACCCAGAGGAGCAGGAGTGTCAGAAGCCTGAGTCTCTGGCTTGAGAGCCTCAACTTCTCTGTGTAGAGATCTCCAGCTGGAGAGGGCTGTGGCTCAAAGCTTCCACAGAAATGGCAACGTGACTTTGGGGTTTCTTATTCTTACATAAGAACTTTTTTCCTACTCAGTAGTGCCCTGGGATTCTCTGAATCTGAAGTCAATAAATGAGGGCTAAGGGTGTAGCTCAGTAGTAAAGCCAACTAGGTGCAAAGGCTTAAGTTCCATTTTTAACACCACACCACACACACACACACACACACACACACACACACACATCACACACCACATATATACTATACACACAGTACACACAGAACCTATAACATACACCACAGATACATATACCACACACTTACCACACACACCACAGATACCACATACACCACACACTTACCACACACACCACATGTACCACATACACACCACACATACCACACACACCAGACACACACCACACCACACCACACACTATATATAAAGCATACAGCACACATACAACACACACCACATACATCATACAACCACACACACCACACACATACAACACATATCACAGATACACACCACACACCTCACACACACCATACACACCGTACACACACCATACACACTGTATACATACCACAAACACCACATACACCACACACCACTACATATACCATACATACCGCACACACACACCACACCCACAGTAAACTTACATGTTACCCTGACTTCTGTGAGCCAAACAAATACATGAATTAAACCCTATGGAGGAGGTGGTAGGCTGAGGGAACCCTAGTTTTTATTGTTGATTGATCTGTTGGTTGATTTAATGTAGGTTGGGCCTCACTATATAGTCCAAACTGGCTTTGAACTCTTGTTTCTACTGCTTTACCTTCCTGAGTGCTGGGATTACAGGTCTATGACACCACTTCCAGAGGGAGAATTAGCAACGTTGTTTTGTTTGTTGATAGGCCTGGTGTATAGCAAGCAGGTCAGTCAGAAGCACAGGTCAAATTGCATGGGCTTTGGCATTGGGTGGTGTGATAGTGGTGGTGGTCTTGGGGCTGAACCTTCAAACCTGATGAGAGTGTCAGAATTGAATTATTAGAAGACACCCAACTGGCACTGCGGCTTATGTGTGGGTGGCGAAACCTCCCCACAAACTTGGAGTCAGAGTGTGCTGAGTGAGAAGAGTCTGTATGGCTGTATCTTTGTGAGGACTAGGCAGCTGTTATGCGACCCAGGGCTCAGGTGAAGATGCTCTGGGCGATTAGCTCCGATTCCTGATAGCAGGGAAGCCGTGTGGGGGTGATGAGACAAAGACGTGTGGGCAGGTGACAGACATAGCCATGGTGACCTTTTATGCTTTTCCCAATCAAAGGTCTGTTTGGGTGGGTGTCTGGGCTTACTCTGGCTGAGATTTTCCCCTCTCTTCTGAATTGACTGCTTAGGCTGAGAGAGGATGTCATGTGACTTGGATGGGCCCTGTTGATGGGCAGTAGCAGGACCCCTGGTTTGCTATAATGGCATAATGATACCCCTTCATATTCGTCTTGACCAGCCCGTCAAACTGGCCACCTGTGGTGAGTTACTGCCTAGCTTTTCCTCTTAGAATCACATATGGTTGTGCCCTTAGTTTCTGTAAATTACCAACAGGTGGCTTTGCCATTCCTAGTAGTTTCTCCTTGAGCACGCTTCTCAGGGTTCCTGTGTGCCCGGGCCTGGCTCTCCTTTCAGGAAACAAAACCCTCGAAGGGCCAGCGTCTGGAATTACCAAGGTGATTTAGTGATAGGGACTTCTGAGAGAGCTAATCCTAAGTGAAGCACTCAGTTCCGATCAGGTCAGAAACCCGACCCACCCCGCCCCTCTCAGGGTGTATTTCTGCTCACTGTGAAGCTTCCAGAAGCATTCAGAAAGCCAGTGCTTCTGCTAGAAACTTACACGACAGGAGCTGGGCAGTTATGTCTGCCACACCCGCAGAGAGATTTGGATCACAGGGCCTCGGATGACTAAAACCAGCATCAGACTGCAGAGGATCTCACCTAAATACATTTATCATTGGCTTGAGGATTTTGTTGTTGTTGTTGTTCATATCAGGGTAACTAGAGCTTTGTTCTAAGTGAAAGCTAGAGAGTAAAGATAAAGTCTTGGGGTCTGAAGACACATACCTCACCCCAACTCCTGCTCTTATACCCTTGTGGGGGCTACCTCTTCGTTTCCCTGGCTGTCCACAGAACTGGGAAGCATTGACATTAGCTCTGGCTGCCATCTGTCTGTCCTCTCTGAGAGGGCAGGGAAGACCGTTAATGGACTTGTAGTAGGTGGCAGGTGTCTGCAACTGAGGCATGTGTGCATGTACACCCTTGCCTAGGTGCAGTGCTGGTGTGTAGCTTGACGGTGCCTTCTCGTTGTATCTTGGTTTCTTTTTGGTTTGTTTTAAAAGAAGCAATCACTGTTAAAGGCCAGGAAGTAGGGTTTGGGGGTGCGCCAGTGAGTGAAAGCCCATTAATGTCCTATGTCTTGTCAGCTTAACAAGGGCGCAATTATTGTCATGCTTTCTGTGGGCTTATTTATTGCTGTTGCTGGTTCTAGCTGCTCTTTATTTTTAATTTTTTTTTTTTAGCCCTGATGGGCTTATATTCATTACTGGAGGAGCTGACGTAACAAGCCATAAACCAACTGGCTTACACAACAGAAATGAATTCTCTTCTACGTTGGGAGGTCAGAGGCTTATGACATGCAGGTGTTGGTTGGGATGGTTCCCTCTGAGGGTGGAGAGGGAGTCTGTCTCAGACCTGCCCATCCATGATCCATGGCTCCTGTGCTTGCTGAGCCTCTGTGGTGTTCCTTGGCCCTTGGATACCATGCCTCATCCCTGCCTTCATGCTTATTTATGTCTTCCCAGTGCACATATATATGTATCTCTGAATCCCTCCACCCTTCTTTTTAAAAACAACAACAACATCAAAAAATGAACTTGGTATTGGGTAAGGGCCTAGCCTACCTTGAAGACCTCATTTGAATATCTGCACCAATCATATTTTCAAATAAAATGGCAGTCACAGGTTTTGGTGGGGAGGAGGGATAGGATATCAACATCCCACCAACAATTCAATTTATACTGAGGGTCAGAGTGAGTCCAAGATCATAGCTTATCAGATCTGATGGCTTGGGAGGGACAAGGGGTGCTGCTGACTTGCTGTGTGTTTCATCAGTATACCTGTCCCACACCAGAAAGGGAGCAGATAGAAGAAGAAAGATGGAGCTGCGCATTGGCGGCTTATGTCTATAATCCTAGCTACTCAGGAAGCTGAGATCTGAGGATCAAAGTTTGAAGTCAACCAGGGCAGGAAAGCCCATGAGACTCTTATCTCCAATTAACTAGAAAACTGAAAGCGGTGCTGTGGTTCAAAGTGGTAGAGCAATAGCCTTGAGCAAAAAGAGCTTAGGAACAGGGCTCAGGCCCTTAGTTTAAGCCCTATGACCAACAAAAAGAAAGGAAAATGGTAGACAGGATCACATGTGTGGGCATGTAGGTGTGTATGTGCATGCACTTGTGTGTATTTGCCGGTGTACAGGTACATACATGTATCTTATATCTGTGTGCATGTGAGTGCCTACCCACATGCATCATTCCTTAATGATTTTTCAATCTCGTAGCTGTTATTAAATCTGACTTGCTCCTGTCATTGCCTCTCTCCTTCCGAGTTCACCTGTTGTTTAATGTTATGATAATACAGCATTATTGAAAATACTTTTAAAAAGGGCTGACTTGAAAGAGGCAAAAACATTACTGCCTGAATTTTTAGATTTATAAATCTTCAAGTCACTAAATGATTTTGGCCTCTAGGGAATCTTTGAGCAACCACTGTGTTGTGAATAGTGAACAACAACAAAAAAAACTACCTTGGAAAAAAATAATATAAATTAAAAAAAAACCCTACTTTGAATGTGAGACTTGTTCCTCTAATAAACATTTATTCACCCCTTGCTCTGCGCATACCACTTTGCCAGCTCTGAGTTGGAAGAGCCCATGTAGCCTGGTGAGAGACAGACAGAATGGGGCTGGGGAGAGCAGGGAGCAGGCACTCTGCAAAGTCCCACACCTGCAGGATTTGTGCAAGCTTTGAGACAACCAGGTGGGGTGGGCACACTGAAAACCCAACGGAAAGACCTCTGAAAAATGGAGTCTTTTTGTAGCAGGTTTGGTGCGCCCTCAGTTGCTCACAAAGCCTGTGTTGAACTGATAATGAGGCCAGCTGTTGTTTGCTCCTTTCCCATATCACATGACCATCGACAGAGTTCCCTGCGGCCAGCCGCTGGGGATGAGACCTCAGGTTCAGTCTCTGTGACGCCACCTGGCCTTTCTAAAATCTGGGAGATTGCAACCCCTTGTTAGGCCCCAGGGGTTTGGGGAAAGAGGCAGTGGGCTGTAGAGTCAGATACATTATAGGCAAGGAACATGAATTCCAAGGAATGAAAGAACAGTGTGCCCGGGATCTCTCAGCTTCTGAGTCCCATCATCGGCCCTTGTAGATGCCTGGCATCTTGACTTCAAGGCCCTGTGTTCAGTCATGTTGTGGTGTGGAGGTGGGGACCTGCTCAGGGCCGACTTCCTGTCTATACTCCTAGCTGTCAGACCCTGGTCGCTCAACTCTGTCTTTTTAGATGCCTTTCAACTAGAGCAGCCCCACAGCCGCCCTCTGTCTAATACTGCAGTCCTAACAACATACATTGCATGTTTGTTTTCGAGTCACTGAAGCTGGCAGTCAGTGTGGGCTGAAAGCGGATGGGCACAGCCAGACATGGTTAGGATCCAGGATGCTAAGGTCTGGGTGTGTGTGTCTTTCCAGGATTCATGTGATGAATGTGATGATGTTTAGGGAGAGGCCTATTCTCAAGCATGAGATTAGTGTCCTTGTGAGCTGCCCTGCCTTTTCTGTAGAAGGCAGTGGTGTTGAGGCCACACACCCTGATCTTGAACCTCCCTGTTGATTCTTGGTGAGCCCTCTTAGTTTACAGCATTTTGTGACAGGAGTCCAAATAGACTAAGACACATGGGGTGGTGTGCTCTCACCTGGTAGGTGGGGGTTTAGTTGAAGAACACCCAGTTGGGTGCACTGGCCCATGCCTGTAGATCCAGCTATTCAAGAGGCAGAGACTGGGAAGACTGCAACTTGAGACAAGCCTTGGCAACCATTTTATAAGACCCTACTTAACTGAAAAAGCTGGGCATGGTTTCACGTATCTGTCATCCCAGCTATCATAGAAAGTGCAAATAGGCTGATTGTGTTTCAGCCTGGCCTGGGAAGAAAACGCAAGGGTTATCTCAGAATGAGCAGAGTACAATGTGCTGTGGGCGTGGGGGGGAGGTGGGGGGAGGCGGGGGGGGGGGCCTGTGGGGAGGGAGTCACTGCTAGCTTGCTTCAGGAGAATGGCAAGGGGATTTTCAATGGATCGGTGGTTCCGTGTAGGAAAAGTTACTACAGGAGGAAGGTCATCTGAACGCTTGACCTCAAGCATGCTTGCACTGTGTCCATGAACTTGGTCTAGAAATCCCTGAATGCTTTAGTTAGCCCTAGAGTTCTGGGAAGGACTAAGTTTTGAAGCCTGAGTGGCAACTGTGAGTCTG
Source organism: Dipodomys ordii (assembly GCF_000151885.1). Taxonomy (NCBI): domain Eukaryota; kingdom Metazoa; phylum Chordata; class Mammalia; order Rodentia; family Heteromyidae; genus Dipodomys; species Dipodomys ordii. Next base: position 5,966,458 of record NW_012267346.1, read on the forward strand.
TAAGTAAGCAGAGAAGAGATTGAGCTATCATATATGGCCATCATACTCTTTTCTTTTCTTTTTTTGGTTGTAGGTTGAACTCTGGACCTAGATGCTGTCTCTGGGCTCTTTTTGCTTAAGGCTAGCACTCTACCATTTTGAGCCACAACTTCACTTCTGGTTTTCTGGTGGTTCATGAAAGATAAGAATCTCAAGGACTGGGGCTGGGAAGGTGGCTCAGTGGTAGAGCGCTTGCCTTGCATGCTTGAGGCCCTGGGTTCGATTCCTCAGCACCACATAAGCAAAAAGAAAAAAGCCGGAAGTGGTGCTGTGGCTCAAGTGGTAGAGCGCTAGCCTTGAGCTGAAGAGCTGAGGGACAGCGCCCAGGCCCAGAGTTCAAGCCCCAGGACCGACAAAAATAAATAAATAAATAAATCACAGTACTCCCAATCTCCCAAGTAGCTGGGATACAGGCATGAACTACCACACCTGGCTGTATACTTGGAGTTTTGAAGTTGGTTCTTTTCTCAGGCTAGCGATGTGCTATCCTATCCCCTCTTGAGATGCTGGGCAGTGGCAGGAGTCCCCTGTCAGCTCTGGGATTATAAGAGAAAAACAGCACACGTACTCCACAGTAAGCTGTGTTACTGAGCTAGAATGGATGGTAGAAAGCAACTGTAAGTATGTTTTGACTTACTATATTTCAACTGACGATGTTGCTGTTGAAACATAATGCAAGGGTCATCTGTATTTAATTCTTTAGACATCCAGGTCTTCTGCTTGCATTTGGCCCCGCACTGCTCTGGTACTTGAGTATTTGGTTCTCCAAGGGCAGAAGAAGTGACTCTACCACTCTTGATATTCCAGCATTTAAAATTAGCCCTGCTGTAGGGAGAAGTTGGCAGGGACAGATGTCAGCTGCTTTCAGAGCAGAGTGTGTCACACAGCCAAGTCCTTTACCCACCAGGTTGCTCAAAGCCTCCCCTCTCAGGCTGGGTGAGAGTTTGTAAATTCCAGGTATTTTAGAGCCAGCTGACACTGATTGATCTGCAAGTGGCTGGAGGGCATTTCTCCGCATCCCTTGGATGAGGATGGAGGAGTGTCCCAGGGCAGCTGCTGTGAGTCCTGGGCAGGGAGGAAGGCAGATCTTCTGCCCCTTTTTGGCATTTGTGAGGAAGGCCGAGGGTTGCTATGGCATTCGGAAACTTCCATTTCCTTATCCACATGGCTCACAATATTCCTATTTAGTGAAGACCAATAGGAGTCCTCGCTTTCCCTAAGACCACCAGGTGCGGTTGGTGAGTACAGCGTGGATGTGTGGAACAAAGGGTGATTCATGTCCTGGGTGGGATGGAGCAGGATGGTTCGAGATTTCGTCACGTCGCTGCAACTGAAAACTTAGGACTTGTTTATTTCTGGAATTTTCCATGTAATATTTTTGGACTGCAATCAACCATGAGTAAGTGAAACTGTAGAAACCAAGCCGAGGATAAGGCCAGGGGAAAGGGGGGGGGCTGCTGTAAATACTTCCGTGTCTCCCCTCTTCTCCCCCAGGGTGAAGCTCAAGCTCTGCTGGGCGCCCTGTGTCTTGGTTGCTCGCTCACTGCCTGTCCCGATGGCTTCATGTTCCATCACTGGGCAGGATAGAATGTGGCTTGTGATGTGACATGAATGTTAGTGTAGGCTGCTCCATCCTCTCCCCCTTTTCTTCTTTCACCGTGGTACCTTTCCCTCAGTGGCCTTGCCAGGAGTGCTCCGTCACACCCTTTAGAACTCATTCAACCAGAAAAAGAATGAAGTCTGTCATTTGTGGCAACACAGAACTGGAGGATGTGATGGTAAGTGAAATTAAGCCAGCCACAGAAACACGCATTCTTCCTGATCCCATTTACGTGCAGAGACAAAACACATGGATCCCATAAATGTGCCGAGTATTATAGTGGTTAGCAGAGGCTGGGGTGGAGGAAAGGAGGGATGGAGACCATGGTTAATGGGGTCAGCACTGCAGTTGGATGGGAGAGAGAATTTCCTATGCTCTATAGCACAATGGGATAGCTATGGCTGACCATTGAGTAGATCAAAATTGCCACCTAGGAAGGACTTTGAATGCTCCCAACGCAAAGCAGCGAGACATCTTTGAGGCAGTGGGTCAAGAGGAGGGCAGGTAGATGAATGAAGAGAGGAGAGGTGGGAGAATGTAGCTATCCAATTCAATGTCTCTGTGTGAAAATAGCAACTAGGAAACTGAAGGGATGGGTGGGGTTGGGAGAGATGGGGAAGAATGATGGAAGGGGTGACGTTGATCAAGATGCAATATATATAATGATGCAATATAAATGATGTGTTGAATTGTACTTTGTACAACGACTTAAAGATAATAGAGTTAAACATTAAAGACAAAGAAGTAAGACCTTTTTAAAAAAGAACAATGTATTAAGACTGTGTGTGGGCACTCACTCACACAAACTCCTCCCCGCACTACCCCTAATACCTTCACTTCCTTCCTTTGCTCTCCCAAGGCTGGGTAGCTTAGTAGGCTGCTCTGCTCTTCTCTGGCCCGGTGTCCTGGGCCTGCCCCATCAACCACACTTACCACCGTGTGCTGACATTTACTCCATGCTGAGCCCCAGAAAACATGATGCGCATCATCCCCCAGCCCTTATTTTCAAAGACTTATGTAGATTCAGTCTCCGTGTCTGACGTTCAGTAGCTGCTTCTAAAACTTGGGCTCTAATAGCACATCTCTACGGTAGAGTCAGGGCTTTCTTTAGGTGTTCTGGGCCAGAGCCTTCTTTTTGAAGAGCACTTTTAAAAGTGTGTGCTCCACAGAACACAGTCTGGAAACTCTTGGCTCTTTCACCTCCCTTTTGGTATGGATTGTTGTAGTCCCTGACCCCACAAAAATGGTGTCAGCATTCCCAAACCCAGTTCCTTAAAATATAGTAAGCCTGCTTTATTAAATGCAGTTTTGACTAAGTGTGGTTAAAAATAAGTAACAACAACAACAAAAAACCTTCCAGAACCCCAAATTTAAAATTCCCATGCACACGTTACACAGCCCAGTTGATGTGCAGAAATGCTTGGTCAGGCCTGCATTGTTGTCAGCTGTGTCTAAATTGTTGCATGATCTGCTGAGTATCTCCCAACACTTAATATTGTGAAATAAAGTGAAAGTCTGCGATTTACTAAAAGGCAGCCTTACTAGAGCAGCAGGTGAATGGCATTATGGGGAAAATGAATCAAGTATCCACAGTACTGCATAACATCACATCTTAAGCATGTACAGTTTTCCCTAGTGGTGATCTCGGTGGAGCCAGACACCTGCTGATACCAAGCGTACTATATCTTACTTGAAATGGGGTCATCATGTTAAATTCACTAGGGTGGACCCTATTTCAACATGACTGACATTCTTATACAAAGAGGGAGTTTGGACATTCATTCAGAGAAAACACCCTCTATGAAAATGAGGCAGAGACTTGGGTTTGTGTCTACAAGCCAAGGAATAGCAAAAATCACCCGTCCAGTAGCAGAAGCTCAGGAGAGAAAGGCCTGGATCACATCCTCTCCTAAGCGCTTGTCAGGGGCCAACCCTGCACACAGTAACTGTTGTGTGGACCATTCAGTTTGTGTTCCTTTGCCCCAGTTCAAATCTGTAATGATAATGAAGTCAGTGATCCTCTTACTTAAACATGTAGGTTAAAAGTAATAGCAGGGTAGGTTCCATGATTCAGAGTGAATATATGCCAATCTTTGATATGTAGAGTTGGGATGGAACTCTACTCTGGACACCTCGCAGGTAGCAGAGAAGAGTCTGATGGGGATAAGGGCCACATGCATCAAGCCTCAGGAATCCCTTCACTCTCTTTCTTAATTTTTTTTTTTGGGTCCGGTCATGGGGCCTGAACTCTGGGCCTGGGTACTGTCCCTCAGCTCTTCAGCTCAAGGCTAGCACTCTACCACTTGAGCCAGAACACCACTTCCGGCTTTTTTCTTATGTGGTGCTGAGGAATCGAACCCAGGGCCTCGGGCATGCAAGGCAAGTGCTCTACCACTAAGCCACCTTCCCAGCCCCCTTCACTCTCTTTCTTAGGACCTTATGTCCTTTGCTCTAGGCCTTTGGGTTTGGGTTTGATTCAGTGCCTGTTGATGTGTCCCCCAGCAGTACCTGAGGGGAGCTCTGTAGGGTTAGTAGGTAGGCACGCAGGATGGTTTGACCCCCAGCCACCATCCAGTCTCTCCTTCACCCTGACCTGTGCATGGCTTCCTTGCAGAATGCCTTTTTCACAAGGCTAGTCCTCTCATGCTGTAACAGCCTCTAGATCAGATGCTGTGGCCTCCCTCATCAGTCACTCCACCTGCTCTTCTCCCTTGGGGTGTTTCTTATCCTGCTGGGGCAGCTGGTTTTAGGATTCCAGGTAGCCATGACTGAAGAGACTTGTGTTAAAGGTAATCTGAAACAAATTTCATTTAATCATATGGCTTTGTGAGCATTCAGTTTCTGGCTTCCTTATGCAAGGACTACACGTATGTGTGTTAGCAAGATGTGTGGTGGGCTTCCTTACATTCTCCCTCTGCTCATTGTCTTTTGTCCTTATCAGCAGCAGTACTTTTTTCCTTTTGTGGTTGAACAGATAGATATTCTCCAGTGTTTCCTCTTCTACCCAAGCTGGCACTCTGTCACTTGAGCCACACTTCCAGTCTAGCATTTTGCTGGTTATTTTGGAGATAGAGGCTTGAGGACTTTTCTATCTGGGCTGACTTTGAACAGCAGTCCTCAGATCTCAGCCTCCTGAGTAACTAGGATTATAGATCTAAGCCCCTGAACCTAGCTTAAAAAAATCTATTGTTTGTGCAATTTCAAAGTATGTAATTATTATAATTGATATGGTCACCATGCATATCTTTTAGTGAAGACCATGGTACTTGGTCAGCCCTGTAGTGAAATGTTGTATTAAGAGATCAAATCTATACTTCAGGGGCCAGCCTGACAGCTTGGGATTGGACATACAGACCGTGAACCTGGCCGGAGGAGCCTGACTTTCACATGGCCTAAGGCTACTTGTTTCCTGAAGATTAGACCTGCCATTCACTCATCTGTTTCTACTTCCTCCAGACCAGAACTTGTAGATTCCTGCTGCCGAGTAAAACTCCTTCTTCTGCAGAAATCAGGGAAACTTCTCTTTTTGAAAGCAAGCCTGTTAAGAACTACCCAGCTGCCTTTCCCTCCTGTTCTTTGGCCATAGGATTTTTATTTAAATTTTTTTTATTATAAAGGTGATTATAAAGGGATTAAAGTTGCATAAGTCAGGTAAAGAGAACATTTTTTTTTGACAGTGTTACCCCTTGGTATTGTGTGTGTGTGTGTGTGTGTGTGTGTGTGTTTGTGTTCGTGAGTACTGGAGCTTGTACTCAGGGTCTGAGTCTGACTCTAGTTTTGTTTTTTTTTTAACAGAAGGTTAGCACTTTGCCATTTGAGCCACACCCCCACTTCTGGCTTTTGAGTAGTTAATTGAAGATAGGAATCTCATAGATTTTCCTACCTGGTTTGGCTTGGAACCACGATCCATAGGTCTCAGCCTCCTGAGTAGCTAAGTTTATAGAGGTGAGCCACCAACACCCCACAAGCCCTAGCAGTCTTTGAGATGGTTCCTAGCAGCTTTGAGAGGAAGAAGCCGGGTGTTGCCAGGGGGACAGGATGTATTTACCTTTGGCTCTGGAAATATGGAGCAAGGGCTTTTTCATTCTGTGGCTACTTGGATGAGGGGGAAAAGGTGGGATTGGATCTTGTGCTCATCTTTAGATGTGGATTCTTCTCTGCATGCTTAAATATTTATATGGGAAGTGGTGCTTGGTGAGGAAGACAGGACTTTCTTGGAAGGTTGTCAGCGGAAGTGCTATCTCCGGAATGCTAACTACTTCCTCCTCCCTGCTTTCTCTAGATCACCTGCTGCTAGCACCAGCTCTTGCTTTGTAGCGTTTGGTCTCTGCTAGTGTGTATAGAAGCCAGATGTCACTGTGTTACTGACAATCATTGTGCTGTCGTATAGCAGGACTGGTATTTGTATTAATTTCTCTCCAGGGAGGTTTCCTTTCATAGTTAGAAGGGGCTGATTTTTATGATAGAACCAGAAAAGATATATTACAGAATTTATTTTGTGATAGAACCAGGGCTTGAACTCAGAGGTCTGGCACTTGCTTGCTTGGCTGGAGCTATACTATTTAAGTCATGCCTCTAGACAAGCTTTCTGCTGAGCTGTCATTAAACCTTAATTCCTCCAAAGCCTCCTAAGTAGCTAGAATTACAGGAATGAGGCATCCTACCCAGATTTTTTATTTATTTATTTATTTATTTTGGTCGGTTGTGGGACTTGAACTCTGGGCCTGGGCGCTGTCCCTCAGCTCTTCAGCTCAAGGCGAGCGCTCTACCACTTGAGCTACAGCGCCACTTCCGATTTTTTTATTTTTTTAATCAACAAATATATACAACCTTTAAAAATTTATTTTTAATCAACAAATATTATTGTGTATATTTGTGGGGTATAATGTGATACTTTGATCTTTGTGTATATTATAGAAACTAATATGTCGTCAACTTACCACCTTATTTTTTTTTTTTGAGGTAAAAATGTTAAAAAAAATATTTTTTTGTGTGCCAGTACCAGGGCTTGAACTCAGGACTTGGTGTTTTTACTTCCTTTTTCTTTTCTTCTGCTCATGGCCTATACCCTACCACTTGAGCCATACCTCCAGTCCAATGTTTTATTGGTTATTTTGGTGATAGAGTCTCAGAAACTTTTCTATCTTGCCTGGTTTGAACTACAATCCTCAGATCTCAGCCTCCTGAGTTGCTAGGATTATAGGTGTGAGTCATCAGGCTTGTTGTAGAAAAAGTCTCTTTATGCAATTTCAAAATATGTACTATTATTGATAGGTTACCATGCAGATCAAGAGATTAAACCTTACTCTTCCAATGTGAATGAAACTGTGTTTCCTTTGATCAATATCTTCCCTTTTCTTCCACCCTCCTCCTCTTTGACCCTTTGAGAGGTTGATTCCACATAGGAGTGAGATGAGGTAATAGTCTTTCTGTGTCTGGACTATTTCATTCTGTGTTAGGTCCTGTATTCTGTCCACCTATGTTGTCTCAAATGCTAGAATTTCCTTCTTTTCAAAGGATGTATAATATTCTATGTGTATCTACAGCACATTTTCTTTATCCATTCATACATTGATGGGCACTACGTTGCTTCTGTGTTTTGGCTATTGTGTAGATCTCTCTTTAACCTACCAGTTTTAGCTCCTTTGCATGTTACCAGCAGTGAGAGGTGGATTGTAGTGTGTTGTTTTGAAGGTGTAGAATGGTTGAGCCCAGCTATTTGTTGTTACTTCATGCCCTCAACTTCTTGTGTATGGGAAGAACACTGAATATCTATTTTAGCAGTATTCAACAAGCTTTTAGCAAGTATGGGAGTGGAGAGAAGTAGAAATTTGATCTTTTCTCCTTTTCTGTTGGTTACATGTCATTGATGGGCTGGAATACATTTCATTTGAAAGGAATCTGTCATTTGTGATGAGTTCAGATTTGTGCATTCTAGGGAGCTTTTCATCATAAATCCCATGAGTTCAGAAACAAAGTCAAGAGTCCATAGCTATAGAGGAATAGTCTAAGTATGGGAAAATAGAGAAGAGCAGATGTTCATGGTAGACTTGATTGAATCTTTGCAGCCAAAGGGGAGGGAGGGAGAGAGGGAGAAGGGAGAGAGAAGGGGAGGAGAAGGAGGAAGGGGAAAAAGGGAGGAATGTATATATGTGTTATATGGTTGTGTACATAAATCTATAAAAACTTGGACCCCCTCCCCTCTCCCTCATGGGCATAGCCACTGTGGTAGTCTTCCTATAGAGGGCTGGAGATTAAATGCTTATTATAGAATGAAATCCTATGAACCCTAGCAGATGTGGGCTATGCCATGGCTTCTTCATTCCACTCTGATTACTTTTAGATTAGCAGATGTAGGAACCAGTATACCCAGCCCAGCCCTGTTCTGTTTTCTCCTGCCCACCCAGACACACAGAGAATTGAAGCAATTCTTATCCGTGGGGTGTGTGGGAAAAGAAAAGAAGAGCAGAGAGAATGTATCCAGAGTAGGACCTGCACAGAGCAGGGCCATTTTGGTAAAAGACAACATCAGCACTTACTTTAAAGTATTTAAAAGGCTCTGTGTTTCTTGAAATGAATTTAGGATGTTTGGGTAATAACCCAAGTACTGTTTACATTGAAAACTGTTCTCTGATTGAATAGAAAGGACGTCTGGTTTTGATTTCGGAAAACATGTGTTTGTAAAATTGCTGCCAGGAGACCAAGCCAGCCCTGGAATGGGAGGAAGCTTGAACTTGTGGTTTTCTAGAAACGAAGACTGCCAAACAGGGCTGTAAGCCTCGAGGCCATCACTGGAAGATGAGACGGGGTGGCTTTCTAGGAAGTGGACTAGTTCACATTTGAAGAAATCAGATTTACTCTTATGTGGAAAGATCTAGAACCTTTTGGGAAATGTAGATGTCTTTGAGTGGTAGGATTGGTCTAGTTTGGGGTTCCCAGAACTGTTGTTAATGACAGCCAACACCCAACTGTCCTTCATTTAGTCTGGAGGGTCATAGAGGACAAAGTTACAATCATAGATTCTAGGTCTAGAGAAACTTGAGTGTAAACCCTGCCTCTTCTATTGACTTGGATTGGTTTGCTTTGTGGTATAAGATAGAACCCAGGCCTCACATCTGTTATGCAAGTCAAATCTTATATAATTATTCCAAAAAAAAAAGAGATAAAAAACATGGAGTACTTCTGGTCTCAAGCATTTTGAATAAAGTATTCATAGTTTGCAGACCAGTCATTTGTGTTTTAAAATTCAAACTTTTCCAGATGAAGAGATGACACTGATCAAGATGTGTTGTACATAAATGGACGTATTAAATCAGAATCCCTTTGTACAACTTATTTGAAGGTAGCAATAAAAAGTGCAAACCTTTCCATTCATTTGTGAGGAGCTGATTTTACATCGATGGCACTAACTTCTCTGAGACTTGGGCACTAGGGTTGAGTGGTCATAAGCAACGGTGAAAGGTTATGTGTGAGAATGAGTGTATTTCTTTGTTAAGAGGTAATCACGTCTTCAGTTCCTCCATGTTTTTAAGCATCTGGAACTTCCCTTTCTGCTTGGTCATATGTAAAAGTGTTGTACACAGTTATCTTTTTTTTTTTTTGGTCCGGTCGTGGGGACTGAACTCTGGGTCTGGGTGCTGTCCCTCAGCTCTTCAGCTCAAGGCCAGAGCTCGACCACTTGAGCCACAGCGCCACCTCCGGCTTTTTTCTTTTTGCTTATGTGGTGCTGAGGAATCGAACCCAGGGCCTCAGGCATGCAAGGCAAGCGCTCTACCACAGAGCCACCTTCCCAGCCCCACAGTTATCTTTTATTTCTGCTTTTCACAGAATGGCCACAAGTGGGGTCCAGCTGTGTGTGGGAGAGTGCTCAGGGCTGGCTTCAGGAATTTCAAGTCTACAAAATTGTACTTTGAAATGGAAGTGTGTGGCTTTCCTCAAGTCAGTGGGTATCCTTCAGTGTTTCCTGTTTTCCTATATTTAGTCCACGTACTGCAGGCCACGTTGTCATTTGTATTTGCATGTCTTAGCCACTGAATGCATTAAAGTACTAGTAAATGGCTGTCTGCAGTTTGTCAGTTTAGGTTTTGTGTATGCGCTGTCTTTCTCTCTCCCCCCCTCCCCCTTCCATCTCTTTCTTCCTCAGAGTCTTATTCCCCTTTAGCCCCAAATACAACATAAGCTGTAGTGGATGTTTGGTGGATGACTGGAGGGTCCAGTGATATGTCCCTAAAAGTCATGCTGGATACTTTGGCCCATGGTGTCCACATTGCTATACATACACTCACTCACCCTCATTATGTGGACGCTGGAGATTGCTTTGGCTTTTCAAATGCGCTGAGACATTTTTGGACTAACATGGAACCTATACTTTACAAAGTGTTATAGCTCTTCTGCTCAACACCAGCTACACATAGCTATTTGCTTAAGTTAATTAACAATTAAGTAAACAAAGGGGAAATTTTCAGTTTCTCAGCCCCATCCAAGGGCATCGTGGCTAGAGGAGGCCCATGATGGACAGCGCAGATAGCAATTCCACCATTACTGAAGTTTCTGCTGGACAGTGTGATGTTTGAGGGAAGAGAGGAAAGTGAAGAGACTTAAAGTGATTTCTAAGCTGATTATGTGTCTCTGTAATCCTGGCGACTCAGGAGGCTGAGATCTGAGGATCACAGTTCAAAGGCAGCCCAGAGGCAGGAAAAGTCTGTGGGACTCTTATCTCCAACTAATCACCAAAAAGTCAGAAGTGGAGCTGTGGTTCAAGTGGTTGAATGTTGGCCTTGAGTGCAAAGCTAAGGGACAGTGCCCAGGCTCTGAATTCAAGTCCCAGTACTGGCGCAGAAAAACAAAAAAGAAGAAGAGTGACCTAGAGTTGAGAGAGTCCTTTGATCTTGTCCATTGGCCAACTTGTCTATCTGCCAAGGTTAGAGGAAGAATGTTGTTGAGGATAAAGCCTCAGTGAGGCTGGAGCTGTCATTCTGGAAATGTGATGACAGCTTGGGGAGCAGAGATAGTAGCAGGAATCTGGTGCCAATATGAGGATGTGTTCCGGCCTCTGGACACTGCCTTTGTTTTGACCCTGTGTCCTGGGGTCAGCCTGTCCCATTCTCTTATCCTGATCTCATGAAAACACTTTTCTTTTTCTTCTGCAAGTGATTGGTGCTCTGAGTCATACCAGGGCATGCACCGCCCCACTCTCCCAGGGATTCTGAGACCTACACCATGGGGCCAGCAACCTGTTGAGTGAGCTGGCCCCAGACAAAGCTCGAGCTGGACTTTCCAAAGAACACAAGGTCTGTGACTGAATGTCACCGAAAATGATCTGGCCTCCTATTTCTTAGGATGGCCAAGATTTTTAGAGGAGTGCAACCTGATAACCCATCACTATCTTCCTGATTTACAAATGGAGAAAATAAAGCCCTAGAATGATGAAGTATGTTTGGGCTGGGAGTTCAGCGAAAGCAGTCAACGCTGAAAATCACACTACCCTTCACCCCTGCAAATCTACTTCTGGGAATTTATTGAGCTACATGAGCAAAAGTGTTTATTGCAGCAGTAGTTATAATATTGCATAATTGCAAGCAATTCTCCCCCATGTGGCTAAGGGTAGGGGAGAAGGTTCGATGATGTGTATCATATTAATCCAACGTCATTGTGCAGTTTTATAAACCATGGTTTAGATTTGTATATATTGATACTGAAAGATTTCTAAGCTTAGTAAATGAAAAATTGAGATGTGAATTCAAGTTGAAGAGCACCTGCCTAGTAAGCACAAACCTCAATACCCATTCCACACACACTCCCCAAAAAATGAAAAGAAAAATGTGAATTCAGATGTAGAGTATGATCCATTTGGGCTATTTTTTACTTTTTTTTTTTTGAGACAGAATGTTGCTATGTGACTCATGCTTCAGACTAACGATCTTCCTGCTTCACACTACTATGCACTGAGCTTACAGTCACAGACTCTCACATCTGGACATTTAGGTTATTTCAAAAGATAGCTATTCCAGGAAAACACGCAAGAAACTACGCAATAATTTTGTTGGAGGGCATAATCTAGTTACATTTTATTTACATAGTATTTTTAAAAGAATATGTTTGCATTTTATTTTTGTTTAAAATTTAGGAACTTGAACATTTTAATTTTTGAGCTTTTTTTTGGTACACCTTTTGCATAGGCATTATGTGCACATGATTCAGAATTTAGACACACGGCTGAGTCCCTGTGGCTCAGGTCTGTAATCCTAATGACTCAAGAGGCTGAAATCTGAGGATCAGATTTTAAAAGTTTGGTTTAAAAAGTATATGAGACTCTTATCTTCACTTAACCAGCAAAGAGCCAAAGTGGAGCTGGGGATTAAGTGGTAGAGCATCTGCCTTGAGTGAAAAAGCCTAGTTCCCAGGTCTTGAAGCTCCAGTATGAGCACCCACACATACACAAATACAAAAGAATAAACAATGCAATGTTAGTCTCCCTCTTTTCTTGTCCTTTGGTCCTCGGCTTCCCTTCATAGAACAACCACCGATCTTGAGTTTTCTTCCAGATACACTGGATACACGGACAAAACAAACTTCTTTAGTTTCTAATTACACCTGTCAAATGTGAATGCATACAAAACTTCATTATTTCTTGCCTTCCTTATCCCTGTACAGATAATATTAGTTTTCCTTTGGTGGTAGTGAAGGGAGCTGGAGACAGAACCTAGGGCCCACGCTCTTCCATGGATCTACATGTTCAGCCCCACTTTCAGGTATTTGAAGATATAGCTTGGCCAGATGTTGGTGGCTCAGGCCGATAATCCTAGCTAATCAGGAGGCTGAGATCTGAGGATCCTGGTTCAGTGCCAGCCCAGGCAGGAAAGTATGTGAGACTTTTATCTCCAATTAGTGACCAGAAAAATGAAAGCTGCATTATGGCTGAAAATGGTAGAGTGCTAGCCTTGAGCAAAATTGTTCAGGGACAGCACCAGGCCCCAGATTCAAGCCACCACTATCCCCCCCCCCATATATGTATGTATATGTATATATGTATAGCTAGTTGGGGAGGGGGGAGAGAGGGAAGGAAGAAAAGAGGGGGGAGAGGGTAGGAAAGGGGGAGAGGGAGGGAGGGGGAGAGAGAAAGAGGGTGAGAGTATTTACATCTTTTATAGGAATGGGTGAAATATTCCAGAAAGTCCAGTACCACCTCTCTTCATTCCTTTTGCAATCTGGTCTTTATGATCATGGCAGCTGATAGGTATCTTTTAACTCACTATGAAAACAGAGATGTCCATTATTTTTATATGATTCCATTGGACATCTGCAGGTCTAAGTGAGGAGTGTTAGTTTATAGCAAAAGTGGCCTTTGAGACCGTGGAAAGTTACCTAGGCAACTGTTATTATAACCCCCAGCAGGGGTACTATCTATAGCACCTTTTCAGCGTATTGCAAATGAAGAGGGTTTATTTGGGCCTTTCTTCAATAACATTTAGGGCATGGCACAGGAGATACAAGAAGACAATATGTTTGCAATAATCTGGATATAAGCACCGTTAGGAGCAGGAGTCTTTGTGGGCTAGAGGAACTCTGCTGACTCACCTGAGTTGGGAGAGTAGAGAGGAAGCCATAGGCAATTGGTGCAGGGGATAGATTGCACTGGAGAAAGGAACAGCAGCATGTGGTAATCGGAACTGAAGGGTAGACCTCCATGAAAGCACCCCTGAGAGACTCTCATTTGTGGAAATCTCCTTCAGGTTATCCCTGACGTGGTTTTTCAGCCAGGAAACATATGGAAATGTCTGGAGACACTTGGCTATCCAGCAGGAGAGCTACAATCATCCAATAGGTAACAATACTTGTAAATAATATGCCATATTATTCTATGTTATTTGCCACATACATACAACACATACCATATACGTACAACCACATTATATGTTATTTACCAGCATTGCCTAGGATCAGGTAGGCCTATGGCTTTGGGGCCTCTGGTAAGGAGTCCAGGGCATTATGGTGGGACTATGTGATGTAGCAAACTTCACTTTATGGGAAGGGCATGAAAGAGAAAGGAAGAGACTTTTATGCCCCCACAATGCCCAGGGTAGGCAAGAGCCCAGTGGCTAGAAGACCTCCCATTCAGCCCCACCGTTTAGAATTCCTGTACCTCTTGATATCACTGTGTGTGGACCAAGTCTTGAACACATCAACCCCTGGAGGGATTTAGCCAGATGTTCCCTATGTAGGCTAGGGCTTCATGAGTGTGTGTGTGCAATGTATACTTGCAAGTGTGTATACTTGTAAGTATACATGAGTCATAAGGTAACATTTAATGACCAGAAATATAGGCGAGGAAGTGGGTATGGGGACAGAGTTCCTGTTTGGTTTATTGGCACTTTCTGCCTTTTCTCCCCATTGGCTCTTTTTTTGCCAGTCCTGAACTCAGGGCCTGGGTACTATCCCTGAGCTGCTTTTGCTCAAGGCTGAACTCAGGGCCTGGGTACTATCCCTGAGCTGCTTTTGCTCAAGGCTAGCACTCTACCACTTGAGCCACAGCGCCATTTCTGGCTTTTTTTTGTTGATGTGGTGCTAAGGAATCAAACCCAGGGCCTCATGCAAGAACTCTACCACTGAGCCACCTTCCCAGCCCTCCCCATTGGCTTTTGCAGTGATGGGCCACATAGTCAGGGGGGGTGTGTGAAGACAGACCAGAGTCACAGGGAAACTATGTGGGACAGCATCCTGACAGAGGAGGGTTAAGGGGGCAAGATGAGATTACTTTGTCTTTTGACACTTCCTTCCTTGAAGTTTCACACTGGCAGCAGTGTCATCATTGGTTAACCTGTAAATAGCAGTTTGGCCTTGTCTCTTTTCTGTTTTCTTCTGAAGGTTCTTATCTCTTTAAAACATCATGTAACCGGATGAAATCTAGTGACACAATGTGTGGTGATGGCCATCTTCTGTCTGTTGATGAATTCTCTATCTTGTGGTTTTGAAGTTTGCTGCTTAGACAGGTTCAGAAGGGACCTGGTATTCTGTGGACCAGGCAGGAGATCTAGTCATGGAGGAGGGAGTAGTCTCAGGGCCTGGGCACTGTCCCTGAGATTTTATTTGGTTAGGTCTGTCACTCTACCACTTCTGGCTTTTTGGTGGTTAATTGGAAATAAGAGTCTCACAGACTTTCCTGCCTGAGCTGGCTTCAAACTGCATTCCTTTTGATCTCAGCCTCCTGACTAGCTAGGATTACAGGGTATGATCCACCCAGGCCCGACAAGAGTTGCTTTTTCAATGGGCTATTCCAGTAGAAGCACAGGTTCTGAACAAGTAGGTGCTTGTACTACACTTTGGGTTTGAAAGGTCGGTGAATGGGAGGGGTTGCTGTGGGGATAGAGTCTCATTAGAGCTTCTTAGTTGGTGATGTTTCACACTTAGCAGCAGCCTAGAAACTAAGTGTAAATGGTCATCAGATACACATTGAGGTGCTGTATTACTGTTTTGGGACTTTCCATATCATTAACAAAATGCTGTATTTTTTTTTTTTTTGTATTGGTACTGGCTTACACTCAGGGCCTTGTGTTCTGTGTGGCCTTTTCACTCATGGCTGGTGCTCTGCTACTTGAACCACCCCTCCACTTCTGTTTTTTTGCTGGTTAATTAGAGATAAGAGATTCATTGACTTTTCTGCCTAGGGCTGGCTTTGAACTATGATCCTCATCATATCTCAGCTTCCTGAGATTACAGGCGTGAGCTACGACTGGCTCTCTATGTCTATTCTTTTCTTTCTTTTTTTTTGGTCGGTCATGGTGCTTGAACTCTGGGCCTGGGCGCTGTCCCTCAGCTCTTCAGCTCAAGACGAGCACTCTACCACTTGAGCTACAGTGCCACTTCCAGTTTTCTAGTGGTTTTATTGGAGATAGGAGTCTCACGGTCTTTCCTGCCCCGGCTGGTTTTGAACGGTGATCCTCAAATCTCAGTCTCCTGAGTAGCTAGGATTATAGGTGTGAGCCACTGGCACCTAGCTCTGTGTCTATTCTTGATGGTCAACATTTTGTACTATAATGGCTGTTCCTCTTAGAAGAAAATTACTTGGGTCCTTGAGACAAATCACAGAGAGTGCTGGGTGTAGTAAGTATAGAAATGGCCTGGGTATTTGGGTCCCCTCTCTCCTACTTATTAACTTTGTAAACATGGGCAGGTCACCTCTCTTTTTTTTATCTGATGTGTTGCTGGTTGGGTTAGAGGATTTTTAAGGTCCATCCTTAGGAGCTTGTGTCAGTGAGAAATGACTTTCAGAAGCAGCCCTGCTCCATCACGCCTCCCCATCTGAAGATCACACATCTTCCCTCTTCCCTTGCCCTTCCTGTTGCCCTGACCAGGGCTAAGATTCTGCCCCTTATCTAGGGCCCAACTGTTTACCTTGTTTCCTCCTCAGTAAACCAGGAATGATATTGAGGTTGGCGCCCTTTGAGAAATGCTTGGATGACTGCATGAATAAGATGTGCTATGCCCAGCACAGTGCCAGGCTTTGTAAATATTTATAGAGTAAATGAATGAATGAATCGACTTTTTACTTGTGCAGATGGTCTAGTGTAGTGATTCCTAAACTTTTCCAACATGGCCCACACAGAAAGCTTTATGGCCTATTCCAGCCCAATGATTTGGCTTATCGGTTGCTGCCTAAGGCGCCAGGTCATAACTTTGGGGTTTAAAACAATAATAATCATCGTCTCAGCTCTCTTCTCTGTAGTTTGGGCAAGACTGCTAGAGATTGCTATTGTCACTTCAATGCCGTATCATCTGGTGGCTCAGAAGATGGTGGGAAGCTGAGAGTCTGTGATAGTTTCGCTCATTCCTTTGTCTGGAGTCATTACTGGCTTTTCCCTGGGACCTCAGATGAGTAGTGCAGAGGGACCTGCTCACAGGGACACCTCTTTTGCCTGACAGCTGAATCTAAAAGTAAGCATTCCTGGAGAGAAGGCAAGCTACTTGGAAGCTGTAAGATTGCTTCATAGCCACCCCTTTACAAGTCACATAGTACCATTTTGACTACCTTTCTTTCTCTTTTTGCTAGTACTGGGACCTGAACTCAAGGCTTGGGCATTGTCCCTAAGGGGGGTGTGTGTGTACTCATGTGTGCACGTGCTTGCATACTAGTCTTAGGGGTTGAACTCAGGGCCTGGGTGCTGTCTCTGAGCTTATTTGCTCAAGGCTAGTGTTCTACCATTTGATCCACAGCTCTACTTCTGGCATTTTGATGATTAATTGGAGATAAAAGTCTCACAGACTTTTTTCTGCCTGAGCTGGCTTTGAATTGATCTCAGCCTCCTGACATAAGATTATAGATATGAGCTACTGGCATCTGGCTCTTCATTTCTTTCTTTCTTTTTTAAACTTAAATCTGTCACAAAGACCCACAGAGATCTAGGGGGAGAGGGAATAGATACTATCCCCTCATCCGATGTGACAGTTTGGAACGAATGTGCGAGATGAGAAAATACCGTGATTGCATTTGAAGAAGACAGTCTGTTACCTTTATATGTACACAGGTCTCTAGCCCATCTGTACATGTTTGCATTACAATGTATCTGTCACATACGTATCTTTATATAACATTCCCATACAGGAATATAGAGAAAACACATTTTACAGAGAAAAGGTTTGCTTGTTGCACATGTATTCTTTTTTGGCTTCTGTTCTTTCAGAGAGGTACTCTTTGCCAGCCCACTGTGTTGAATTCCCGACATACTGTTGGATGGGGGTGGAGGGACCATTCTGTGTCTTCTAGATTGCCCTGGGCAATAAATAAGAGCCCAGCATCTAGGCTGTGCCCGGTCTTAGGGTATCTCTTGACTACACTTCTGTTCAGGCTGTTTACATCAGCAACTCCTCAAATCTTTCAGTCTGAGAGAAGCATGGAACCTCTACCCTTCAGTCTCTGACATCCTTGTGTGGCCTATGCATATTGGAGGTACTATGCAGAAAGAATGTTCAAATAAGCCCTCTTATAAGTGTTTACGTGGCACCATCTCAGCCCTTTTATGGAGCCTAGTGCTGGCTATGTGCAGACTCCTGTTTTATCAAAAGAGATGTTAGGACACAACAAAAATGCTCAATGTGAGAGGCATTTCATAGGGCATCTGCCTTCTAAAGGTGCTACAGAAAGACCAAAGTGGAGTGACTATCCTTTCCCTTTCTGACTCTATGAAGAAAAGGAGCTTCGAGCTCATATGTTATTGATGGGAAGGGCAGCTTGCCTCCATCTGGACTTTGTTTCTTTAGAGGGCCATCGTACTCAGCGCTGTAAATCTTTGAACATTGTATGGCTGAAGCTCAGGCTTCAGTGCCTGGCTGGCCTGACACCCTTTGAAAAAGGAGCAATCAACAACTTTCCCTTGCACCAGTCTTTTTCTCTTTGGGTAGAGTTGACTTCATAGTTTACTGACCTGTTTGACAGTGTCAGCCTGGTGTCCTGGACCTGCTTAAGATTCTTTAGACTCTGGACATAACCCACTGTGTGTCCATATGTGAGAACCCAAGAAAACTCCACGCAACAGAGACAGGGGAACAGATCTTCTTGTTCCATCCCATGGGACATTACCTCAGGAAATAAAGGAATCCCAATGTTAGTGTGAATTCCATGCAGAACAACACTAGAAAAACTGACTAGGACAGTGCCTTTTTATCATCATCTGTGAAGACTTTACAGAGCACCATCTGCTTTCATACTTGAGTACATATGCCAATATTAAATTTTGCATCGCTATTGGGTTTTCTGAAAGTCAAGCCCTTCTGCGTATACACTCTCTTCAAAGGTTTGAGCAACATCAAATACGAATGCCTGGGGCTCTGGGAAGTCTGGATAGCCTTGAAAATGCGATTTCCTACCCACGAAAGTGCCTGAAAGCAGGATCCTCCTGTTTTTAGTCTATCATAGCTAGGTTGACAGGTACATGTTCCCAAGCCTAGTTTCTTTTCTAGAAATGAAATTGCTCAGATTTTTTTTCTGCCTAGGTTGGCTCAGAATCTCCACCTACTCCATCTCAGCCTCTCAACTAAGCTGGGATTTCAGGCATGAGCCTCTGGCTTCAGGCAGGTTGCTTTTTTGATCAGGATGATAGTAGAGAGAACTTCAGTATGCTTATATTAATTGTCCTATTTGAGAAAAATGGCTCTTATCACCTCAGACTATTGAGAAGGTTAGATGACAAGTTGGTTTTTTTGTGTGTTTTGTTTTGGGGTCAGTAATGTGGACTTTTAGGTGTGAGAGATTTCCATCTCAATTCTCAGTCTAGTCTTTTTTTTTGGGGGGGGGGTCCCGTCATGGGGCCGGAACTCAGCCTGGGCACTGTCCCTCAGCTCTTCAGCTCAAGGCTAGCACTCTACCACTTGAGCTACAGCACCACTTCCGGCTTTTTTCTTTTTGCTTATGTGGTGCTGAGCAATTGAACCCAGGGCCTCATGCATGCAAGGCAAGTGCTCTACCCTGAGCCACCTTCCCAGCCTTCTCAGTCTAGTCTTTGGGGCCCACTTCAAGAGCTTAGTCCAAAACGTGGCTTCTAACAATAATTATTTAACATGATACGCTTTTATAAAAGCTACTTAAAATTTAAAAGAAAAAATGAATACATCAAGCTGAGAAAGCTCACTGTATTATGAGGCATTGTTACCTTGAGGGTGATTTCTCATGACACTGAGCATCAGGGCCATTGCTACCTTCCTTATGGAGTATAAAAACCGGCTCATTGTATTTCCTGCTCATTACAGAAACTATGGGACAAACTGTTCTGTTCCTGCTTTACAGAGGAGGAAACTGAAGGCCAGCAAAGGAATGTGCCACAGTCACAGGTAGTGGGACAAGGAGCTGGGACTTGTACCCAGCCCACTTGACACCAGGCCTATGTCCTTTCTCCCAGTGGACACAACTAGCTTTTGGCAAAGCAAAAGCAAGCTGGTCAGAAATTAGCCGGCCGTGATCTGGCCTCTCTTCCTTGTGCCCATTCTGCTGTGCCTTGCTCAGGGATTGATTGGCTCTGCCAAAACACTGTTTCTGGGTCCATAGGGTTTTTTTTTTCCTTCTGCTGTGACCTCACTGAACCTGTAGGTGCCCACCCACTTTCTCCAGGAGGAGAGCTCCACTCGAGGTTTCCCAGTCCTGGGGCTTGAACTCAGGGCTTAGGTGCTGTCCCTGAGCTTCTTTAGCTGAAGGCTAGCACTCTACCACTTGAGCCACAGTGCCACTTCTGGCTTTTACTGTGTATGTGGTCCTAAGGAATTGAACACAGGGCTTCATGCATGCTATGCAAACACTCTACCATTAAGCCATATTCCCAGCCCGAATCAAGGCTTTTAAAGGGTTTACTTAGAGCTGGGCCCTAGTGGCTCATGCCTGTAATCCTAGCTGTACTCAAGAGGCTGAGATTTGAGGATCACAGTTCAAAGCTAGTCCAGGCAGGAAAGTTCATGAGACTCTTCTCTCTAATTAACCACCAAAAGGCTGGAAGTAGAGCTATCAATTGATAGAGCATCAGCCTTGAACGGAAAAAGCTAAGGGAGTGAAGAGCCTGTGGTTCACACCTATAATCCTAGCTACTCAGGAGGCTGAGATCTGAGGATCATGGTTCAAATCTATGTAAGTAAATCTATAAGATTCTCATCTCCACTAAACTACTTAAAAAAAAAAAGACAAGTGGAGCTGAGGTTCAAGGGGTAGAATGCTAGCTTTCAGCAAAAGAAGCTTAGGGACAGTGCTCAGGCCTTAAATTCAAGCCCCAGGACTGACCCCCAAAAGAGATAACCTTGGGATCCTGCTGGGCAGCAGGAAGGTGAAATCTAGGTCTTTTAGTGCGGTTAGGGCAGGTCAGAGACTGAGTCATGATGCTATTTCTCTGCTTTCCAGTGATCATGTGGTCTTGAAGACATAGCACAGGCTGCAGTAGAATCATGGCTGGAGGTGGGGGGGTGGGGGGTGGAGCTCCACTGAAGGATGTTTCTGTAGTTTCCTGGCACTGCAGTTCTAGGTAGCTAGGTTGCGATCGGCCTTGATGTGTTTGTGGAACTCACTCGTAGGAGGCACAACAAAGCCAAGAGGGAACAAAGAAAACCAAAGAGCTGGAATCTCAATTTGATTCCCCACTTCTGGCAGCCCTGACATGTCCCTGGCTGACTTTCAGGTTTGCACTTGACAGACAGAAACCCAACCTGTGGTTCTTGGACTCTGCCTGTTGCTGCTTAGGCTAGATGGCCCAGTCCCTTCTCCTCCTGGGAAGAACTGGAGAGCAAGGCTGTTGGCCCCATGGGGAGCATGTTTCACTTTTCTGGTGAGACTTCATAGTGATAGTAAAGGGTGGAGGTACTCAGGTCACACATCTAGTCAGGAAGACGAATAAATGGACTGGAGTGTGTGTTACACTCTCAATCATTGAGATGAGATTTTTGTGGCCAGAAGATCCATCTCTCCCCTGGGTAACAGATTGCCATCACCTGACTTTGGCCCATTGGGTCAAAGAGCACTATAGCCCCCTGCTTATATCTAGCAAGTACTCAACAAACAGATCATGTCTTGTCTTTCTCAGGAGTGGCCATTCTGTGTACCTGGGTATGAGTTTCAGCTATTTGTGAGAATGTGATCCTGTGTGAATGCTGGTGTGTGGGGAACTGGTATTTGTATGTTTTACTCCCTGTGCCAGGTACCATGCAGGGCACCTTATAACGCTAATCTCAAATACAACACTTGATTTTCTTTTTATCGTTTTATCTTGGAAGTGAAACACTATGAAAGGTATTCTCTCAGTTTGTTTCCCTGAAGGCATCCAGTAAACCTGCTGTGGGGGAATCTGACACCCTTGACCACCCAGCACTTTCTGAATGCTATGTTTATTGTCAGGCATGATTTTCTATGTAGAGACAAGCATTTAAAATGCCCTGGATATAGAAGAAATAGCCCAACTGAAGGGATACTGGAGGAGGAGTAGCACAATCCTATAATCCCATCTATGTGGGATAGGAGGATCATGATTTGAACCTAGGTTGGGGAGAAAAGAATTAGCAAGTCTGTATCTCAAAGCTGGGCATGATGGCACATGCTGTGTACTTGGGCCCATGTGCTTGGGAGGCAGAGGTAGGAAGATTATGGTCCCAGGCCAGCTGGGTGAAAGCAGAAGAGCCTATCTGAAAATTAAAGCCAAAAAGGCTGAGAGCATGACTCAGGTAGTAAGTACACTGCTTGCCTAACAAGACCAAGGCCTTGAATTTAAACCCCAGCATTACTAAAAATGGTGGTTAAAAAAAACCCAAAAAGCACACTGGATTGAAAATAGTCCCTCTGCTGTACCTCTTGGTCACCTACATTGATGAAAAGCTGCCCTGAGTTTCCAGAATTGTGAAATCAGGCCAACGCATTTCCCCCAGGGCTTTCCTCATTCACTAAGACAATGTTCTTGCTGTGAATTCTTGCCTTGCTTTACTCCGAGTCTCAGGAGCTGCCCGCTCTGGTATCTGGGTGATCCCAGCCTTCCAATCCAGATGGAAATGATCTGAATGCAAAGGAACATGGGCTTCTTTCCTCTCACCCACCTGACATCACTAGTGACTTCCTTGCTAAGAAGATGCCTACCAGGCTCTGTAAGCAGACACACTGATGTCAGGTGCAGGTAGTATCACTCGGTAAAGCTCCCCTGTCCTCCTCTCCACCTGGGCTGTCTCGGGTCCCTTCCAGCTCTCTGCATGTGCAGGAACAGTTTCTCTCTCCTGAGAGCCTCAGCTGAGCAACTTGTGTCCCATGGGTTCAGTGTGGGATTTTCACATCAGATACTGTCTACGTCAGCTTCTTATCCATTTTGTGCTCACCAGAGCCTCATGCTCATGATCAAATGATAGCCTGAACTAGAGATTGGAGGAAATAGACGATGTGAGGGGCGGGGGGGTGGTGTAGGAGGTGTGGGTATAGATGTAGAGATGGAAAGGGAGGTGGAGAAGTCTCAACCAATGCCTAGTTTTCTGACAACCTTCCCTGGATGCATTTCTCCATTAAAGGGATTGTATCTCTTAATTTCAGACTTGGGCGTATTGTCCAAAGAATGACCATTGTTCTGCCCATCACAGATTACTGCTTCTATTTTTCTTTTTTTGGTCGGTCATGGGGCTTGAACTCTGGGCCTGGGCACTGTCCCTGCGCTCTTCAGCTCAAGGAGAGCACTCTACCACTCGAGCCACAGTGTCACTTCCGGTTTTCTAGTGGTTTATTGGAGATAAGAGTCTCACAGACTTTCCTGCCCTGGCTGGCTTTGAACTGCGATCCTCAGATCTCAGCTTCCTGAGTAGCTAGGATTACAGGTGTGAGCAACCTGCGCCCGGCTACCGCTTCTATTTGATTGGCAGCCCTGGGGAAAGGCCAGGGTTGTCCAGCAAATCTATCAAGACCTTAAGACCTTCTGAAGAAAAGTATGGTTTTTAGCCTGACATCTGAATAGTTGCTCTCCTAATATTCATTGTAGCCCAGGTTCAGAAACTCATAGATGCTAAAAATAACTCAACTAGATTACTAATTAGATTTTTTTACATGTCTCTCAGAGGGAGACATGTAACAAAGACTACAGCAGTTGGGAAGGAGAGAACAGAAGTTGGGTGTGGGGGGGCGGGAAGAATGATGGGGTTTTCTGAAAATACAGGTGGATTTAGCCATATAAATGTTCTATACCTACTTTAATGGTTCAAAATAACAATGTTATATCTACCCCTTACAAAATACTCCCTGTGTGCCAGGTACCGGGGAAAGAGTTTTACAGGCATTACCATGGTGGGTTTTAGATGTTTTTGGTTGTTTTGAGTTTTATTCCCTGTTATAAATAGTGCATAGATGAATGTCTTTGCATATAACTATTTGTGTGATTTATGACATCCTGTTTAGAGTGGATTCTTTAAGCACAATTACTGGGCCTGGAATTTTTAAAAAGTACACTTGAAACACATCAGAGCTTTGCTCTAATGCCACATCAGACACTGCCCACATGAAGGAGTGTGTGCCATGCCTACTTCCTCCCCAAGACTTGGAAAATCAGCCCTTGGTTGGTGTAGACTCAGAGGTATTGGCTGGCTGCCTGATTCAAAGTCCTGATGATTTTAGGTAAATACCTGCCAAAGCTTATTCTTCAGACTTAGAGGCAAGGAGAGCAGCACTTTGAGGTGCTGCTACAAGGCCAAGCATTGTACTGCAATTAGAAAGCATATCCATCCTGGACCATGAAAGCTTTTCCATTTTTATTGTCATTCTCTTCCACTCCTAACTCTTACAAAGCATTCCACACTTAAGCTAGCTGAGCTAGAAGAGAAGGATGCCTGAGAATCTAGGCCACTCTTGAGGTAAGAGCTCTTCACCTCTGGGAATTCAACATCAGTTCCCTTGCTCTCAGTCTCCTGCCAGGCTCCTCTGTAGTGTGTCCTGAGGCTCAGTTGTCACCCTTTAGAAATGGGCTGCATGGAAAAATAGGAGGCTTTCCATTCAGACACTAACCTGAAACCAGAGAGCCCACTGGCCATGAGTTTTCCTAGGGAAGATGTATGCCCTTCATGCAAACCTGGTTTCAAGGCATGGGATTGGTTCTGTACAAGCCAGAAGGTATGTAGTAAGTACCTGCTTGGGACCAGCCACTGCTACAGAGACAAAACTGACCAAGTCTTGCCCATATCTTCTGGTAGGGGAGAGAGAAATGCTAAAGAGAAAATAGATACTTGAAGGAAGTGAGGGAGAAACATGTAGGGATATTTGCAATCAAGAGGTTGCAGGTGAGAGCATTAAGCTCAAAAGCAGTCAGAGAGAAAGAGAGAAAGAGAGAGTCAGAGAGAAAGAGAGAGGTCCTGTTTGAAGAAGTCGACTCTAGCTCTGGCTTGGCAGGAGTGGCGACTAGAACAGTAACTGCTGTTTCAGTCCAGATGAGAGAGGCTGGCGGCCACTATGGAGAGTAAGAAGTGGCTCATTTGGTGGGCACCTAGTACAGGGGGAGCAGGTGCCATTGGTGTTTACTCAGTATCCGGGGAGGAACACTCTGGCTGATGAAAGACTTGTCAGTGTGTTGGCATTCTTGCCTCCCCCAAGAAGAGTAGAAAATTCTAGACTAGACTGTTGTCTTGTTAGACTCTTGGCCTCAACTCTGAATTCAAGTTTTTAATAATCTCTGTACCCATCTCCCTCTGGAAATATGCCAGCCTTTTCAAATTGGCACATATTTTCCTCTCTCAGTTCTTTCTTCAACAGGAAATGCAGTAAAAATCCAACATGGCAACCTGGACTCATACAAGAACCATCTGTTCCTTTCCTTCCATGCCAAGCCTTCTGCTGGATGGGAACTTAGGGGAAAAAAACTCCACAAAGCCAGGAACCACCTGCCGCTGCGACTCCCAAACTAGACAGCCTAACCAGGAAGCACTGAGTGGACAATTAGCAGGATGGTGGTGAATGCCTGGCAGCCTCCACACCTGTCCCACTTCCTGACTCCCAGGTTTTGCATTATTGATAGCATTAGTTCAGAGGTCTGGGAGACATTTCCCAGGGCAACAAGAAGGACCTCACTGGATCTGTTCTTTGGAGATCAGAGTTTTTATTGTTGCTTGGCTGTTGGCCCTATGCATGGCTGGTTATTCATAACTGTTGGGACTGGGTCCTAGGCCAACTAGATAACTAAGACGTCAGCTTTAGCATCTTACAATCCTAGGTGAAGAGTATGAATAAGAAATACGGGGTGGAGGAGGTAGGTGAAACCCACACTCTGGGTGTTGGGGGACCCATGACCACTGTGGTGGCACACGTTTGAATTGAAGATCATTTCCTGTGTACCACCCTTTGCTTTTCCACAATGGTTGTGTTTAGGATGCATTCATGACTGGATTATTTTGTTGAGAGAAGGAGCAAACTCAATGCTGGAATGAGCAAATAAAACTTGCTACTCAGGAGGCTGAGCTCTGAGGATGGTGAGTCAAAGGCCTGGGAAGGAAAGTCTGTGAGACTCTTACCTCCAATTAACCACCAGAAAAGCAGAAGTACAACTGTGGCTCAAAGTGGTAGACTGTTAGGCTTGAGCAAAAGAGTCCAGGATAACACCTAAGACCTGAGTTCAAGCCCTAGGACTGACAAAAATGAAAAAAGAAAAAACAAACTTGTTCTCTGCACCAAAATTTCTGCTTAAGGACTTTGTTTGGTCAGTCTTGTGTCACTACTACTATGTGGCAGGGTTGGATAGCTGGGTATTTAGCCTCCTAAAGGATAGCTCTATGTCCTCCAGTTTTAGCCTGGCTTTATTTGGTCTATTCCTCATCTTGTGGTTCATAGTCTTGCCTGTTTGGCATAAGGTTGCGGAGTGAGTGAGTGGCCAGCATCCATAAATAACATCCTTCGTTCTGGAGCTTACAACCAGGTCAAGTGATCTTGATCCATCTTTCTTCTTACCAACATGTGAACACATTCCTCCTAGGTACTGAGGAGATACTATGTTCACCTTTAGAATGTCTCCCCTCTCACCACATATTGATTTCTACCACAATATTGTGATATTCATCCGTGCATTGATGAAAGTGGCCAGTATTTCTGGATTGTGTTTTATTATTAAATATGTATGTGTGTGCGCTTGATGTGTGTGCATGCATTTGCATTGAATGGATGGATTAGGCTTTCTGCTTAATCTTTTCCCAGCAGGTTCTCAGTCCAAGCATGCATTGTTTAGACATTAACATGGCAATTGATGTTGATATTCAGGCTGTGGTTGAAAAAAAAAAAACACCTATGTTCCGGCAATTCTTTTCCTGCTGCAATTATAAGAAAATGTCCCTGGGTCCAGAGCATTGTTTCTGGTTTGTTTTTTTTAGGGTGGGGGTGGGGGATTGTTTTATGCTTAGAGTGAATTAAATCATTTGGGCCATTGAGCTGTTGTCAGGTTCTTTGAAAAATTTTTCCCTAGATTTGAGCCCATTTGGAGAAGATAAAGAATGAGTATCCAACATAATGTACAAGAGAACTCTAGAGTATAGTCATCTCCCCAACCCAATTTTCACTTTCTGAACTTTTGGTTCTTTACAGTCAACTGCAATTCAGAAACCTTATATGGGAAATTCCAGAGATAAACAGTTCCTAAGTTTTAACTGTGCACCATTCTCAGTAGTGTCACTCACCCCTTTGTTCAATGTATCCATGCTGCATGATGCCTAATTTATGAAAGACGTTTTTATCATAAACGTATATACATAGGAAAAATATAGTATGTACAGGAATCTTAGCCATCTACTGGGTAATCTTGGAATAAATCTCCCTCAGAAAAGGGAGAATCACTGTGTGGAGTAACTTAGCAAGTATTTCTTTATCCTTTTTTCTTTTAGAAAAAAATCTCCTTGCATTGCCCAGGTTGACCTTGAACTCTTGACCTTGACCTCTAGAAATTCTAGAGATTATACCACATCAACCCCAAGTATCTGGAATGATAGGCAAGCATCATTGCACCATCGTAGGCATGTGCTTTTATTGAACACATTGTGCAATGTTTACAGTAGATTTTGAGTAGGCTGGGATATAGTTCAGTGCCACAACACTTGCCTAATCTGTGCAAGCCTTGGGTTCAATTTCTAGAACCATACGAAAATAAAAACAAACTTAACAGCAACACCAGAATAAAAACGTTCACTGATTTAAGTATTTAATCTTATTGTTTAGTTAAATGATAATTTTGACTGGGAGAGGATGATGAAAAGGAGGAGAAATAACTCCACTGACGTGCCAGCTTGGAGGGGTGGATCAACTTGCCTTATAATGGCTGTTGGGAACAAGCACTTATCTCTTTTAAGGACAAATAAGGTTGGCTTTGACAACCATGGGGCAGGTGAGAAACAGTATCTGCAGAATCCAGACCCTGGCTTCTGGGAGAGTTTCAGGCTATTGTGTGCATTTCATATTGGCCTCCTTCTAACAGGCATAAGATGCTCTGAGTTAATTCCTAAAGAGACCATTGTTTCCTGTTAGTTGGTACAAAGGACAGCCCCAGAGACTGAACTCTGTGACTGGACTAGGTTGGTTTGGGAAAACCTGGGAGTTCCATCTGCCAGATGGTTCCTTTGGCTTTGCTGAGGGTTACTGTCACACAGGCATGTTTGAGAAGGCAGCCCGGTCTGTCTAATGGTCCAGGGGCTGGAGCTGGTACAGCATTCGCAGAAAAAGCGCATGCTCCAGAGGATGTCCCTCCCCCCTATTCTGGACAAGGAATGATGCTTCTTTTCAGCCTACCTCACCCCTGGCTTACTTTAGGTAAAGACAGTAAAGGATAACCCATACCCAGCTTGGAGCTCCTTAGCCTGCTGGAGCCAAATGCCATTGTGGCTACCATCCATTGGCAAGCATTTTTATTGGTTTTTCTGGCGTCTGACCTCTTCTTTTGATTACCCTTTGGATGAAGAATTCACACTGATTACTTGTCATTAAGTATTATGGTGGCAGGAGAGAGAATTGTAGGACAGTGACAGGCTCAAGAATCCCTAGTTGTGAGATGTCCTAGTCCTGGTGGTCTCCGTCCCCAGGCAGACTTTGAGAACTGACAGGTCACCTCCATTCTTTGTGCATGCTACCTGAAGAAGCAAGGTCACTAGGCATTGTGGTCCAGTGTTCCATCAAATCATGGGGCTGGTCATGTTAAACAGGAAGGAAAGCATCAGATACAAGTAGCACCCAAGTCTCACCTACAGATGTAGGTGATTATGGTGGCAGTAGCTGGCATTATGGCCCATCCTGAGTGTCATCCCTCTTCCTGGATTAGCTCAATACTCTGGGCTCATTTCCAGTTTGGTTATCTCTGGATTTCCCATGTACATAGTGAATGTTGCTGAAACCACCATCCTAAAACTGGGGCCATGCTAAGCAAACACCACTACCATGCAACCTTATCTCTGTCCTCAGAAGCACAAAGTCTCCAAGCAGACAGGATCCCCAAGGGAGACCTTCTCCCTTGAAGATCTGATAATGGCTTTGTTCAGAGTAGCTGTACACCCATCCCTTCGCTGTACTTGCTCATCACAGCCTCGTGGCAGGCTGGGAGCATGCTCAGAGCACACAAAGTGCTGAATTGTGTAAGTCTAGAAGGAAAGGTAAGACCAGAGGATCCAGAAGATGTTCTGAGTAGATTTCTGAAGCCCATGGTGGCTTCTCTCCACTTAGAGTCAGCACTACTAGAATAAGAGTATGTGTGTGGGGAAACAGATGTTAAAGGTACTTGAACTATTTTATACCTGAATCTACCATCAGAAGTGGCACTGGCTATGTTCCTATACTGGTTAAGATCAAGGGTTCCATAGGTTGGTTTCTCTTGAGGTCTCTTTCCATAGCTTATAGGCTTATAAATTAGGATACAGAAACAGAAGGAGACCATATAAAGTCCAGGAGACTACCTTTAATTAACCACCAAAAAGCCAGAAGTGGAGCTATGGCTCAAGTGGTAGAATGTTAGCCTTGAGAGAAACAAAATGAAAGAAAAACTCAGGGATAGTGCCCAAGCCCTCAGTTTAAGCCCCAGGATCAGTATGTTCAAGTGCATGCCCTGTTGGGCCTGTGAAGAAGCAGAGCATCATAGTAGAGAGCATGCGGTAGGAATGGGAGGAGGTAGAGGGCCCCAGTGACCAGAGGCCTCCCACTAGGCTCTGCCCACCCCTTCAAGGTCCCATCACCTCCCAGTGGTACCTAGCTGGGAACCTTTGACACAAGGGCCTTATCATTGTGGACACTGTAGCTGTAGTAATAGTCTGATCATCATGGCTAGATGTTGAGCTTGGAAGAGCTGGAGCTGCTGTCATCAGAATCTGTGGATTCTCTTCTTTAAGCTCTGTCATAGCTCTTATTTCTCATCTGAGAACTAAGAACCTCCCCCCCCCACACACACAAAATGAATAGTTTAGTGCTAGAAAATGGCAGAGTGTGTACCCTGGGAGCATCAGTGTGGTTCCTCACGTCAAAGTTTCCCCATGTCTCTTACTGGATAGGAAATGCTGCAGTCCAGGCTGCAAAAAGGTGTCATCCCCACTCCCTGATGAGAAGGATACACGGAGCTGCTCTTCTACACCAGTGTCTGGCTCCTGTCACAGATTGGGTTGACACTGTCCACTGTGGGCCCAGAGCCCAGTCACTGGGAGGAGTCCTGGTGCTGCTGTTACTATACCTGAGGATAACAGCTTGCCTGTAACAGCCTGGATGAAAATGGACAGCTGTGGTCTCTGTGGTGTCACTCCACAGTGATGCAGGCTAGGCCCCAGGGCAGTGGGGTCTGGCCAGGGCCAGATGTTTTCACAACTGTCTTCTTGGTCCAAAGTGGACCTTTGCCTGGAGCCTCCTTTTCTTCCTCATTATCTCAGTTGTCCTGGGAAGCCATGACATTGTATGTATGTGCTGGATGTCCGCAGGACACAGGGCTCTGCTGGTGAGAGATAAGGGCTTTCTCGTGTGTGTGTGTGTGTGTGTGTGTGTGTGTGTGTGTGTGTACACTTGGGCTTGAACTTAAGACCTGGGCACTGTCCATGAGCTTTTGGGCTCCAGGCTAGTATTCTCCCCCTTGAGTCACAGCTCTACGTCTGGCTTTTTGGTGGTTAATTGCAGATTCTCATAAGACTTTCCTGCTTGGGCAGGGTTTGAACCATGATCCTCAGATCTCAGCCTCCTAAATAGCCACTCGCCCTTCATCTCCCATGTCATTTTATTGGCATTGTGATTCTGAAAGCTTTCCCACTGACTTCTAGAAGTTCAACTCCGTTGTACAGTCAGCGCTGAGGCAGATGTTGAAGAGGGAGGTGGGGAGGGAAAGAGTTTCAGTTCTCACTGTCATGAGTCAGGTCTCTGTCTCCTACTTTCCTTCTGCTTTTTTCTCTTAATTTTTTTTCTATCTAAACTGGTTAGACCTGTGGGAAGGGGGTTGGGAGTGTCCCATGACACTGATCTGAGCTTTTAAATTATTCTCCACTGTCTCTCCAGCCAGTGGGTTGAGCAATGAATGCCGTTTCTCTCCAGCTGTTGTAGTAAAGATTTACCAAGCACGAGGCAGCAAAGATCAGATAAAACAAACACAGGGTTGAGTTCCCTGGCACTGGTGAAGCCTGTGGCCTGGGTTCCCAGAGCACAGATCCCAGAGCAGTTTGCTGTGCTTCGCTGAAGCCAAGGCATCTTTCAGAATGTCAAGGAAGACGTATTCAGATTACCTGAGGTGTGGAGCTTTGTGTCTGCCTGTTACCTGCCTTTGTGATATCACTGATTTCAGTTGCCTTTGGACATAGACATTGCCTCTAGAAGCCTGGTAGTTGTAGAACAGCTAAAGCTCTTTGGCAGTGCAGAAATTCAGATTCCATTTCAGCTCAGTTTTATCTTATTTATGATCAAATCACAGTCGGGTACCAGTGATGTAAGTCACTTCAATCTTAACTACTCAGGAGGCTGAGATCTGAAGATTATGATTAAAAGCTATTCTGGGCAGACAAACCTGTAAGACTCTTCTCATTAACCAGCGAAGAGTTGAGACATAGAGTTGTGGCTCAAGTGTTAGAGTGCCAGCTGTATGCAGAAAAAGCCAAGCAAGACTGTGAGGCCCTGAGTTCAAGCCCCAGTTCCAACATAAAAACAAACCACTAAGGTCAAATAATAGATACTTCTTTATTAAAGAAAAATGTCAAATATGCCCTTTACTATGTCCACCTAGAAATCTCTCCAACTTCCTAGCTGTATAGAACAATGAGGGAAAACTAAAATTACAGATACCTCACCTAATATTAGGGACTAAGGGTAAGAGGATTTGAGGAACAATTTTCTTTTCTTTTTCTTTTTTGTTGGTCATAGGGCTTGAACTCAGGGCCTGGGTGCTGTCCCTGAACTCCTTTGTTCAAGGCTAGTGCTCTACCGCTTTCAGCCACAACTCCATTTCTGGTTCTTCTGGTGGTTATTTGGAGAGAAGAGTCTCACAGACTTTCTTGCCCTAGCTGGCTTTGAACCTTGATCCTCAAATCTCAGCTAAGATTACAGGTGTGAGCCACTGGCTCCCAGGAAGCAATTTTATTTTCTTCTTCAGATTTGCCTGTCTTATTTGTTTTTGGTTTGTTGTTTTTCTAACTGAACCTGAGGATTGGACACCCTTGGCTCACACCTTACTAGCTACTTAGGAGGCTGAGATCTGAGGAAAAGGGTTTGGAGCCAGCCTGGGCGAGAAAATCTGTGAGATGTTTATCTCTAATAAACAACAACAATAAAAACAGTCTAGAGATAGAGCTGTGGCTCAAGTGGTAGAATGTTAACCTTGAGCAACAGAAACTCAGGGACAGTGCCCAGGCCCCGAGTTCAAGTCCCAAGACCTGCACAAAGATAAAACAAAAACCCAAACCTAAACCTGTGCTATTTCTTGAAAAATAATCGTTATTCCAAGGTAAATGAGAATGGAAGT
Source organism: Dipodomys ordii (assembly GCF_000151885.1). Classification (NCBI taxonomy): domain Eukaryota; kingdom Metazoa; phylum Chordata; class Mammalia; order Rodentia; family Heteromyidae; genus Dipodomys; species Dipodomys ordii. The sequence goes on from NW_012267346.1 coordinate 5,998,507, forward strand.
AGGCAAAGCCCTTATTTCTGTGTGAGCCAGGTAAACCCTTATCATCCATAAAAAAAAATCTCTATAGGTAGAGGGCCCTGGGAGCTGGCCATCAGATTATCTGTTTATTAAATCTTTTGTTTGCTTGTGGCTGGATTTTACTTTGACCCCCTGGCCTACTTTTTCCTTCAGGGCCTGAATTGTTGACCTGAGCCTCCTTCACATGGCTGCTTCATCTGTTCTCCCTGGCGAGTCTGTTGGGAGGATTCTCACAGACCAACACAACTGTTTACTAGAATAGCAACACTCACAGAAGAACTACCTTCTCCTCCTAATTAATGGTGTTTTCGCAGGGAAATGTGTGCCTCGTGAGATTGCCACTTGACACCACAGGGAGGAAGAAGGAGGAGCTTTTCCCACCCTTTTGGTGTTGTATAGTTAATTAAGCCAAGCAAGACCACTGGAACTACTCCTGCCCTCAGAAGGAAAAGATAGTAACCTCTGCCTACGAGATTAAGATTGTATTCAGTTGTCTTGTGATCACGCAGCTATTTCCTGAGTTAGGGAAAGAACCTGTCAGTTTGCACACTTGCCACGTGGAGGATGAATGCTGCCTGACAGGGTTGCTGTCTGCTCTCTTCTCCTGTGTTCAAGAGGGAAGGTCATTTCTCACATACCTTTGTTAGATCTGCGTTTTTCTGGGAGCCAAACCAAGTACTCCCATCCTTTGGGAGCTGACCCAAAAAGAGCTCCTCTGTGAACTTCTGCTCCTTGGTTAGGCAATCTCCAGAAGTGGGTTGGGTGAGCAAGGGAAGGGGAGTGGTGGAATTGGAGTCACCCTATTTATTTCATCACCAGGCTACATTAGACAAAGCGCTTGTGTTTGCAGTTGTCTCCTGATGAAATCCAGTGACTCAGGGAAAGCCATCTGACCCAGTCCTGTTGTAATAGCTGATGCCCTTAGCTCTATTTGATCTCAGTTTTTTTTCCTCATGTAGCGACCTAGAACCTCAGAGTTGGGCAGAAGGAAGTGTTTACACAAAAACCCAGTCTGTGTTTTGAAGAAGGTTTTGATTCCATGATAAGCTCTTTGAACTTGGCTGTCCTGGACAATTTTCTTGGCCATTGTAACACGGTTGGTTTCTCAAAGGCACGCTGAAAGACCTTAGACAAAGGGCTTTGTTTTTATTATGCTCCTTTATTCCAAGTACTCAGCTAGTCTAGACAAAGAGTGCTGTTCCTAAAATGTCCAGCCCTAAAGCAGCAGTGTACAAAGGGAGGCAAGAACAGAAAAGGACCAGAGTATGCCGTCTCTACAGCCCAGGAGACAGTAAGATGTCAGATGCCTCATCAATGAGAGGAACTGGGAGAGGAGAGCTAGAGGCTGGGAAAAGCCAGATGGTAAGATAATCTATTTTTGAGTGTGCTTCTTCTTTCCAGTGGATAAGTCCCAAGCATACAGTTTCAGCTAACTGCACTCCAGCAACTAAATCATAGTTTCTCTCTTGAATAGCAGTGTTTCTGGAAGCAATCTGGACAGTTCCCTGGCATCTTGGATCCAAGACTTCATCTTGTTCCTCTACTATCCTAGTGTATTGTTCTTGCCTACATAGTTTCATACGGTTTGATCACCTGTGGCAGTATTCACATAGGAAGGAGGGAAAGTGGAGAATTGTACCATGGGTAGCTTACAGGGCACTAGCACTCACATCCCATTGGCCAGAACTTAGTCACATGGCTACCCATAGTTGCAAAGGAAATTGGAAAAATGTAGTTTCAATTCTTTGCAACCAGAGGTCCAGCTGAAAATGAACCGAGCTATTCCTAGAAAGGAGGGGAGAAGTGATTGAGGAGAGACAGGGATCTCTGAACTTGTCATCACTACCATGTGTGATAAGAATTAACATAGCAGTAAAATCAAAGCAGCAATGAAAATTTCCCAGTGTTCCACCATAGAACATTTTAAGGACCACTATATCAGACCCAATGTACTAGGAGTTTATTTTCTTTTTCGTGGAGCCTGAACTCTGGGCCTGGGCGCTCTCCCTCAGCTCTTCAGCTCAAGGCTCTCATGCTCTACCACTAGAGCCACAGCACCACTTCCAACTTTTTCTGCTTTATGTGGTACTGAGGAATCGAACCCAGGGCCTCATGCGTGCAAGGCAAGCGCTCTACCACTGAGCCAGCTTCCCAGTCTTAGGAGTTTATTTCCTTTTTTTGTTTTGTTTTTTTGGGGGGGGTCTGGTTGTGGGACCTGAACTCTGGGCCTGGGCGCTGTCCCTCCGCCCTTCAGCTCAAGGCTAGCGCTCTACCACCTGAGCCACAGCGCCACTTCCGGCTTTTTGCTTTTTTGCTTATGTGGTGCTGAGGAATTGAACCCAGGGCCTCATGCATGCAAGGCAAGCGCTCTGCCACTGAGCCACATTCCCAGCCCCATGGAGTTTATTTCCTTAAACATCAATTCCAACTGGATCTAGATTTATCCGCCCTTGCCAGGGAAGCTGAATTTGAAAGTTGAGAGTCCGTGAGCCACCCTGAATCTTTGTGTTTAAGATCAAATAAGGATATACAAAATATTCCTGGAAGCATGGATTAAAACAAGTAGGATTTTCTTCTGTTTTTCTCCCTTCCTTTCTGTTTCCCTCTTCCATCTGTGTAAACTAGGATTCAGACATCCCGAAGTCCTAGAAGAAGTCTTTGCAGAAGAAGTCTTATTCCCAGATAGGTGTAGAACTCAGATGTCCTTCAAAGGTTTTTGGGCAGGGGCTGGAAGAGGAGAGGTGGTACAGAGAGTCCTTATGCAGTGTGGTAAACAAGCAGCAAATGGGCGTTTCATTTTCCATTAGCCAGAGAGGCATTTTATTTCCAGTAGAAATGGGAGCAGACGTGAAAGCAATTAATGTTAGTGGGTTTACAGTGACATCCCTAGAGCCAGCAAAATCCTAGAGCCAGATGTCTGTACTTTACTGCTTCCTTGTTCAGAGAACATTCGGGAGATTTTTCCACCCCTGCCCATCCTACCTCCTGCCAAAAAAGCCCAAAATATCACAGTTGGGAGAAGAGAGTATTCCCTGACTAGCAGAGACAGGAGGACTGTTCTCTAGAGGGAGAGAATACTGCCTCTGAAGTTGGGAAAGAGGCCAGACATGACAAGACAGAGCCTCCTTGCAATTCCCCCACCCTCTTCCCAGCCCCAGAACCTCCAGATCACTGAGGAGTCAGAGATTGAAGTATTAATTAGAAATGGTGAACTCAACACCACTGCTACCTTTCTTTGACTTTTTTTTACTGTCTCCCTTCTCCCTCCTCAGTCCATCCACAAATCATGGGAGAAAATAGAGGAGAGATAACAGTCCAAATAGAAGCTCTGAACACCATCCTTACCTCTACTTCTTCCTAAGCTCATGTGACCCAAGTGTGCTGCATCTCAATTTTCCTATAACCATGGTCACTACCAGAGGACTAAAACCCTGAAAATCCACTGCTCACATACTTTCTAATGGTTCTGTTTTCCCTAGGTCTTCCTTTAAGACCGAGTATTGCCTGGGGAGTCACTGTTTGTCTCCTGTGCTGTGTATCAGAGAAGCATGCATGGTTACTGAGCACATGAGGCTGTCCATGTTGCGATGTTCTGTAAGCAAGTGGGAATCCATGCCGGATTTCCAAGACATGGTTTGAACAACAGATATAAAATATCTCAAATGTTGTGTTGATGATGTGTTCATAAACATTTGTATGCACGAGGTTGAAGATAATGTGTTCTATAAAATATATTTCATTTGGTTCCTTTCTATCATTTTACCCGAGGCTCAGGATAAATCAAGTCTCCTATTTGACAGAACTGAGGTTGAAGCCCACATACATAGTTTGGAAGCCACAGTCATAATACCAAGGATTTAAAAACTTTTTCACCCACATTATTTGATTTGATCCTTACCAAATACCTTGTAAAAGGTAGCAAAGCTGGACAAATCCCTCCATTTTACTGGCTGGCTGCAATTTCCCTTAATTGTAAGGAGACTTAATTTAAGGAGACTATCCAATAAGTCCATGACTTTGTGATTTCCTAATAACAAGAAAGGGCTTTAGTAGGGTGCCAGTGGCTCATACCTGCAATCCTTGCTACGCAGAATCACAGTTTATAGCCAGCCCAGGCAGGAAAGTCCATGAAATTATTATCTCCAACTAACCATCGAAAAGCCAGAAGTGGAGCTGTGGCTTAAGTGGTAGAACATCAGCCTCCACTGAAGAAGCTAAGGGAACAGTGCCCAGACCCTGAGCTCAAGCCCTGATACTGGCACAAAACCAAAACATGTTGCTTTTGAAGGCAGGTTTAAGTTTTCAAGTAGAGTCACAGTGGGACTTAGAAAGGGAGAAATCTTGAGTCTGCATTTAGTGTATGCTTCCCAGTTTATTTAACCACCCTACTCCCCGATAGATCAAACTTTATTTTGATAAAATACATGCTCTTTTGATCATTGTCTGTTGTGGATTGATCTAAATTCTGGGGGAAGGAGCATCCAAAGTGTTTCCTCATCCAGTATGACAAAGACTTACCCATTGGCACAGAGGCTGCCTGGGAGCTAAAGGTCTGGGTGGGTCTCCCCACTGCAGTTGCTGACTCTTAAAGGCAGATGTGTTCAGGGATCTCAGGACAGTGGCATTTGTCAGCTGATAAAACATTGTAATTTGGTATTATATGCTGGCCTACGTCCCTCTGACTGGGCATGTCCAATATATTAGCTTGTCTGTCTTTTCGAGAGAATCCACTAGACCTAAAATCTTTATTCTTACCTCAACATAGCAGGAAGCCAGAGACTCTGCTTTAAAAAGAAAAACAAAACCACACACACACACACACACACGCACGCACGCACGCACGCACGCGCACACACACGCACACACACACACCCAGTATTACCTTGATTTCATAGAAGGAAACTCAGCTCCTTGGGAGTGTGTGAGTAACTGAAACTAGAGTTTCAGACCTGAGTCCCAAACTCTAGGAGTTTCACATGTCACTCAACACCAAATAAAGAGATAAAGGGCAGAGAAGGGGGATGTATTACGTGGTAGGCCACAGGATGAAAGCACTTCGGTACATAGTCAGCTGCCTTTGGGGGTACAGATATAGGCCTTAGGTTAAAAAGGTAGAATTTGGGGCAGTAGGTGAGAAGATATGGAAAGTTAAAATACTCCCAGGTAACAGGCAGGTTCAGAGGTGGTCCAAGGAGGCCATAGGTGGTCCGATTGTCCCTTGTCTCAGGATTGGTAAGGTAGGGCCTTGTTACAGTAAGTCATTGATGCCTGGCTAGTGATCTAGTCCTTTCTGGATTCCAAGATGGCTGCAAAGTTACTGCAGAAGAGAATAGCTCAGATATAAAATAGAGGAGACAACAATGCCTACATAGCCTTTATCCTTCTCCCGGTTAATTTGGGTTAATATTTCTCAGCAAAAAGCAGCTTTTAAGAACTCTTGCATAACCATGTGGAAGATTGTAGGAAAGTGGGAAGTTACATATTGGTTTTTCCAAAAGGAAATGCTCATATAAAATGTCAGTTAACCTCCTCACTCCAACCTTTCTCTCTCTTTTTTTTTTTTGGTTGGTCGTGGGGCTTGAACTCTGGGCTTGGGCGCTGTCCCTCAGCTCTTCAGCTCAAGGCAAGTGCTCTACCGCTTGAGCCACAGCGTCGCTTCCAGTTTTCTATTGGTTTATTGGAGATAAGAGTCTCATGGACTTTCCTTGCCCAGGCTGGCTTTGAACCGTGATCCTCAGATCTCAGCCTCCTGAGCAGTTAGGATTACAGGCGTGAGCCACCAGCACCCGGCCAACCTTTCTCTTTTTATATCTATATTTAAGCCTTTGATCCATCTTGAGTTGTTTCATTTGGCAATACTGGGGTTTGAACTCAGAATCTCATTTGCTAGGTCAGTGCTCTACCACTTGAGCCACACCCCAGCTCTTTTGCTTTTTGGTTTTCCAGTGTCTTAACTTTTGACCAGATTAGCCACAAACTGCAGTCTAAACCCTACAATCTCTGCCTCCTGAGCAGCTGAATTAATTTCAGCTGGCCTTGAATTAATTTCTGCATATAGTATGATGTAGCAATCTGGTTTCATACTATTAACATATGCATATCTACTTGTCCTAACTCTTACTTGTTGAAGACTCTTCTTTTCCCATAGGATTGTCTTGGTACCCTTGTTGAAATAAGTTGACCGTAAGAATGAGGATTTATTTCTGAACTTGTACTTCTCCATGAATATTATGTCAGTGCCACACTATCTTCATTGCTGTAACTTTATAATAAGTGTTGAAATCATGAAGTATAAACCTTCTTACTTTAAATGTAGTATTTTGTTGAGGTAACTTGCATATAGTAAAATGTCCCTATTTTTAAAGGTATTTATTATTTGGTGAGTTTTAATATATATGTGAATAGTATACTAACCTTTAGATACAAAATATTTTCATCTTTCTGGAAACCATCTGGAGAGATCTTGCAATCCATTTCCCCCTTCCTATCTCCATCTCCATCTGGGCAAGTAACCATGAATATGGTTTCTGACCTGACAGCTTTTGCCTATTTTACAGTTTTACATAAATAGAGACCTATACTATGTATCCTGTTGTATCTGCTTCTCTTCCCTCAGGGTAATATTTTGGGGATTTCTTCCCATCCGTGCATTGCTCAGAAGTTCATTTATTTTTCACTGCTAAATAGTATTCTATTTCAAGTCTGCATCACAGTTTGCTGTGTTGGATGTTGGAGTCTTTCCACTTCAGGGCTACTGCAAATACAAGTGCTGTGAGCCTTTGTGTTTGTCTGTAAGGTCCACCCTGGGAAGGCAGAGCAGACTCCTTCCTCTTCTTGGTTAAGTCTCCACCCAGTACCTGTGTCACCTAGGCAACTGGCACACCTGGAGGCAGTCACCTCCCCTCCCCCTCCCGGAGGTGAGCATCCAGTGTAGCCACACCTTCTCCACCCCTGGCCTGGATAAGTCCTGGCCTGGCCATAGGTCAATCATTTTTATCCCCGAGGCATGGGCTTCCAACTTGACCAGAGGCAGCCTGAAGCTGAAAAACAAACCTTTCCCCTGCCTGAATACCACGTGCTGCTCTCTCTTTCCTTGGCTGCTGATTTAATGTACCTAATAGTGTCCATGTAAGTTTTCATTTCCCTTGGGTGCATTTCTAGGACTGGAGTTTTAGGGAAGCTATGTGGTTTCTCTTATTTTTTAAAAACCCAAAGCAGTTGCTGCAGCCCATCTCTTTGAAATGTCCAGTATTAGAGACTGGCTCATGATGTGCTGGAAGAAATAAAGTAGATTCAGTTGGTGGCGCCAGCAGCTTTAGTCAGTAGAGATCACCAGGGACAGCCCTTAGCCCCTGGATGACCCTCCTGCTGGCTGTGGGAGAAGTTGCTGTAGGTAGAGGCAAATGGCAGAGCAGGGCTGGGAGAGGCTGATTGCTTAACAGCCTGCAGTTCTGCCTCCAGGCAACCGGGATTTCTGAGCATCCTGAGTTACTTCCTCTGCAAGTCCTAGGAAGCTCATTAATTAAAACTAGACACCTGCTGTGGGCAACTGACATATTCCAGGTTAAATGAATGTTTGAGGACAAATATTCATTTTTAAAATCAATTCTATTTTTACATACAGTGAAATTAGTGTACAACTTAATGAATTGGATAAATGTATATACCTGACTAATGACTTTAATCAAGACTTTTTTTTTTTTTTTT
>NW_012267346.1:6007480-6012280 GCF_000151885.1 Dipodomys ordii
AAAAAAAAAAAAGAAAAGAAAAAAAAAAGACAAAGTAACTGGAGAAGAACCAAACATTGAATACACATGGGCAATTACCTAGTATAGTTAGTTACCAGCTCACCATTATTGAGAAAATGATAAAACCCTTTTCTACAAGGGGAGGGCGGGATGGTGGGTGTGATCCATTGTTAGGGGAACAGTAAATGGTTTTAAGGGGAGCTCAGTGGCCTAGGACAAAGTCTGACTGGCCTGCAGAGGAGAAGATAGTTTGTTACTGATTCTGTGTGGGACCAAGCTGGAGGATGCTAAGGTGGGACAGGTCTGTCCAGATGCATGGGCCACCTGCAGGACAGTTTCTTCCCGCCATGTGAGTTTTCTCTTTATTTGTTATTACCTTTCAGTAGTTGTATAAAGGGGCTTCAACAAATCAGTTTATGAGTACGATTCATCTTGATCAATGTTACTTCTCTTGTTCTAGTCCCTCCTTTTCTTTTCCTTTTTGGTAGTACTATAGTTTGAACGTAATGACTTGTGCTTGTGAAGCAGCCACACCTCCAGCCTTTTATTTTTTTAACGTTAGCTGTTTTTCGCATAGTGTCAGGTTGTTGTTGCAGGGCTAGCCTGGACACTCAGTCTCACTCAGCCTTCCTGCACAGCTGGAATGACAGGCATGTGCCATGTCTCACCCATTGTGTTTCTCTTCTGGTCTCCAGGTAGACAAAGGAACTTTGTGGAAGTTGAAAGGGGAGAAGTAAAGGGAGGTCAGAAGGACCTTGATTCTTAGGCAGGTTCTAACAAGATTCAGAATCTTTGTCACTAAGGTGCTGTGGGTACAGGTGTGTTTGGATGAACATGAGTATCCGGACCTGAGTTCAAGTTCCAGAGCTGGGAGCCTCTATTTCTTCATCTCTAAAATGGAGGCAGGCCAGGGCACTGGTGGCTCTTACCTGTAATCCTAGCCACTCAGGAGGCTGAAATCTGAAGACTGTGATTCAAAGCCAGCTCAGGAAGAAAAATCTGTGAGACTCTTATCTCCAACTAACCAGCAAAAAGCCAGTCTGGAGGCATAGCTCTAGTGGTAGAGCACAAGCCTTGAACAAAAACAAACAAGTGAGAGCGTGAGGCCCTTAGTCCAAATCCAATACTTTCACAGGAAGGAAGGAAGGAAGGGAAGGGAAGGGAAGGAAAAGGAAAGAAGGAAGGAAAAAGAAGGAACGAAGGAAGGAAGGAAGGAAGAAAGGAAGAAAGGGAAGGAGGGAGGGAGGGAGGGAATGGGGGATGGGGCAAAGGAAGGGAAATAGAGGCAGTACTATAGGTTTGGGGAAAGTTAAAGAGGAAGCCTTTCACTGTGAGGTTGTCATCAGGACAGAACAGCTCCATAAATGGTGGCTTGATGATCTGGAGGAGCTTTGTATTTCTCAGCTTAGTTAGTATTGGGATGGGCTTTCATGGGGGAACATTCACCTTCCTGGCTCCCAGATCCTAAAACCCACTGCTGCAGACTAGGAAAGGGCAGGTGATGCTGTCATATTGAGATGCTATCCCTGCATCCTGCCTGCCCCTCATCCAGGCAGGGTGGTCCTTGCGTGCATAAGCCAGCTGCTGCAGGCCTGGGAGGGCCCCATGCTTGGGATGGGGAATCCCTTGGTGGGAGGAGCCTATGGAGAGGTGATGAGAGGGAGGCCTGGGCCGGGAACTCATTCTGATGGGAGTCAAGAGGGCTGTAACATTTATACCAAGAAGTTTGTTCAGTGGGAACAAAGACTGGAGAGATCATGGTGGCTCTGGGCTTTTTTTTTACCTCAAGTGGAAGGAGCTAACATTTATGGGAGTCCTGGTGGCTGGCTGAGTGTACTTCCCCATAAATTGATCTTTGGTCCTCCGGATGTTACCTTACTATCTACTAAGGAGAGAGCTGGAGCCCTGAGAAGGGAACTCCATTATCTGAGCTCACTCAGCTAGGAAAGGGCAAGCCTGGCTTTTGTCCAGCTTCCAAGCCCTTCACCAAAACTCTGAAATACCTGAATTCCTTGATAACAAGTAACTATCTTGGATAGAAGGAGGAATAAGATCTCCCTAAGCAAGGTGAGGCCATGCTGTGAGTTTTATCTGGTGGTTTATAGGCTCTTTACTGCAGCTCATGTGCGTTTTGGAGAGGGCCAAAGGCCACAGCTGTCCTAATCACTGGGCATGCTCATTCCCTTTCAAATCCATCTTGACTCTCTTCTGAAACAGGCATTATTTTACTCCATTTTGTGTTGCTATGGAAAAATGCTTGGGACATGACAACAGGTAGGAAAGCAGGAGTTTTATGAATGAGGTGATTCACACATTTGGGGCAAAATGATGCAAGATTTCACTACCCCTCTCAAAATGACATGCCGTTGAGATCTTTTGAGTGAGCTCTGGAACTTTCTATTTAATATTACCTGTGCTGTAGCTTGAGTATCGCTTGAATTAGTGGCTGGCACACATCACCATATCCAGGTTTTTTTAAGAAATTGGTTTTAATGGGGTCTCATGAACTATTTTTCCCTAGGTGGACCTTGAATTGCAATCTTCCCTCTCTCAGCTGGGATTAAAGGTTGAGCCATCATACCTGGCTGAAGTTAACATTCTAATTATGCCCAGCTGAAGAAACTGAAGTCCAAAGGCATGATAAAGCTTTGAGACTCAGCCTTTAGAATAGCTCCCTTTCCTGTGGCCTTCATCAGTATTCTCTATTCACGTGTTTCTGACACCATCTGGAAGTTCTGGCCACGATGATCTCAATTCAAGTCCATTTCTCTCCTAATATCTTCAAAGAAACATGCAAAAATATTCACCATCTTTTGTGAAATAACTCTTCATATCCTTGAAATTTATAACTTAAGTATTACTTGAGCTCTCTCTTCTCTGGTTTTGTTTTTGTCTTCCCTCGTTGGGTTAATTTAAAGCAACAACTATTTATTGAAGGCTGTGATTGTGCTAGGCTGTTGGAAGACACTAAGAAATAGGTACAGTTGTCGAAAGGGTCTGACCCTCAAGTTCCCAATAGTGTTTATTTAGCACTTCCTGTCACAGACACTGTGCCCAGCAGCTTACCTACATCATTTCAGCAAATGTCCTAACTGGCATGGCAGCAGAGGGTAGAGAAGGAAACATACCCCAGGCTTGGACTCTTTAGGAAGGGGGTCCTGGAGGAGTTGGAACTTGGGTTGCATCCTAGAAAGAGGGTGAACTGGAGAGACAGGGAGCAAAGGTAGGGGGGAGGGCATGTACAGGGAAGCTGATCCTATTTGCATTTGAAGACTAAGCAGAAGAAATGCAGGGGCCTCTGGGAGATAGAAAATCAGGTCAATGTGGGGAAAGTCTCAAACATGATATGGTAGGGAATGGTGAAGATTAAGTTTCTATACTGTAGGGGTGTGTGTGTGAGAGCTTGTGTGGTTAATGGTCCAGTATGGACCTTGAGAGAAATGACTCCCAATTAGCATGGCCAAAGCCCTTCTCTTGGAATTTGGAATAAAGTGTTTGCATGCCCAGGTGCTGCATCCTGCTGTCCGCTGATTCATGGGCCCTGTAATATTTCTCAGTGAAAGCAGCTTTTAAGCACCAGTTACAGGAACAGGTGTTTGCATAAAGTCTCTGCCTTGCCATATTTACCTCTTTCCTATATGTACTGCTTCCTCAACCTCTGGAGGGGTCGTGTGGACAGAGGGGAGTGTTTGTGCTGAAAGCCGCCAGGAAGAGCCATAGAACAAATCACATTTGAGGGAAGAGATTTGCAGGGAGCTGAGGCTCACTGGTGAAGGGGTGGGCCATGGCTGAGATGAGCTGGCTCTGCCAACTGCCCAGGTGAAGTTTCTGTTGACTCTGGCTAGCAGGGTATAGCCTCGTGTTCACTCAAAGCAGTCATTTCTCTGCACCAGCTTGGGTGCTACATAGAATCAGCCCTCCAAAGCAGCTGTTTTTTTTTGTCTGGTCCTTCATTGTGTGCTAAACCAGTATACCACGCAAACTCCCTTAGCTCTGCAGAAGAAGGGAGATTTGGCTATTTTCCGGAAGCTGTCTGACATCCCCTGTCACAATCTTTTAGGGCCTGGGGCCTAAGGAACAGAAGGCCAAGACCTATGAATTGCAGTTTGAAGCAATATGGGTGATTACTCAAATGCACTTGGCAACTGGTAGAATGAGTCTTGCAAGCTGGCCTTGGAGAGGAAGAACAGGAGAGGAAATGTAAAGGAGGGCTGCACAGAACTGAGCACCTTTTCTGTGGAGAGGGAGGAGGGGAGGGGAGGACTGAGGCTGCCCTGCTTTGGAACTAGAGTGGCCCCCAAAGGCCCATGGGTTCAGGCCTGGTCTCCAGTCCTTGGCTTTGTTGTCAGCTAGTGGGGAAGTGGGGCCCAGGCACTGGAAGTATACACTTGAAGGAAAAGGAGGGACCCTAGCCCTTTCCTCTTCCTGTTTGTTTTTGTACCCGGAGGTGAAATTGTGTTTTGCCCTGTGCTCCCATCACAGACCCAAAGCAATAGTTATTCCGTGTGTGTGTGTGTGTGTGTGTGTGTGTGTGTGTGTTGGTTCTAGGGCTTGAACTTGGGACTTTGAGCTTTTTGCTCAAGACTGACACTCTACCAATTGTGCCACATCTCCATTTCCAGATTTTTCCCTGATTAGTTGGAGCTTATAGTCATGGACTTGTCTGCCTAGGCTGGCTTTGAACTGCAGTCTTCAGTTCTCAGCCTCTTAAGTAGCTAGGATCACAGGCATGAGCCACCAGTCCCTGACAACCTTTTGTTTTTATAAGACAAGTTGGGTAGACTGTCTCTTTGTAAGTAA